>NC_056481.1:1530037-1578942 GCF_008729295.1 Plectropomus leopardus
TCTCGACCGGACAGCTGCCAGGTCAGATTAAAGCGTCACGATCATAACAGCCATGATGTTCACAATAAAAGAGAACATCTTTGGCAACATAGAGCGGTGAAGGGATGACATACTTTTGTAGGCCAACCAGGAAGTTAGCATCGCACTGGTTCCCTCTTCAAAAACCTTATGGGATTTTTTTTTATCACCTAAAATAAATTCTGTGACTTCTGAACAAGTTTATAATGCTTGCACGTTTTGCTCAGCATGATAATCTTCACGGATGAACTCTACTTTATGTTTTTTGAAGCTAAATAAAATCACCAGAACCAAAAAGCTGATTAGGCTATAAAAAAAACTACATCATGGTCGCATGACTTAAACGTCAACTACTTATTACTAACCTTTTTTTTTGTTTCTTTTTTTTCTCAGGTAATTGGCTTGTTACTTGTAACTTGCAACTTCTTCCCAAGGTTTTGCTCAGCTAACCACTGCTTAAAATATTATTTGGATAATCTTTTATGACGTAGCGTTGAACATTGTATTGAATGGCGTTGCTTCATTCATATTTTAAACAGATGCCAGCACTCTTCTGTCATCACCATATATTTGTATTCATTCTGTAAATGGTTATTCAGAGATGCAGACACACCGAACGTGTATTTGTTTGGGGTTTTTTATTATAATTGGATTGTGGGAGGGAACCTGAGCACCAGGAGAAAACCCTCCCAAAAATTTAAACTTTTGTTTGATTTTTTTTTTTTTATTAATTTGGGGTCAATTTCGAGTGTCCAATCAGCCTAAAATGTAATCTTTGGATTGTGTGAGGAACACCGCGCAGACGGATGATCACAAAATGCCGAATGAAAAGCACATAAATTGCACCAACAGTCTCTCAGGGTTAAAAGAAGAAAAGTATCAGTGTGTAATATGTGTGTTTCGATGTTTTTATAACTGTGAGTGTGATACAGCCGCTGATGTTTGTTCATCCAGAGGGAAATTATTGTGCAGCAGCTGCAGGACAAGCAGGGGAATCAAACAATATAAACAGTAAACATTAACATGAAAAACAAACGTGCAGCATGTCAGAGCATTATTTTCAATAAGCACACTGCAGAGCTTCAGGTTACATAAATGGAAAAATGAAAACCATCATTAAGCGTCATAATTAGTGATCATTACAGCTGCGTTACAGGAAGCCGTGACTCGAACACTTCCTCGACCCGTCAGCCTCCTCAGGGAGAATTATTCAGCAGGAATTACGCCACGTTCTGAATTTTATTGCATTTTATTGCCTTTTCTTCTTTTTGTTTATTTATTCTGCTGCAGCGACTCTCGTTTCCTCTGAAGCATCTCAGTGAATTTAATCTCCCGTTCCTCGCACCGTCACCTCCCCGCGCTCCGCTTTTTGTTCTTTTCAAAGCCTGAAGCTGCTGCTGCCCCTCCTCCACCGGGGTTTACACAGCGTGTGTGTGTGTGTGTGTGTGTGTGTGTGTGTGTGTGTGTGTGTGTGTCTTTCATATCATTGGGTACACCAACATATGCACACACACACACACACACACACACACACACACACATAAAGCCTGAGTATCGCCTCCTCTTCTGTAACATCTCTATCTCATTATTCCTCCCTCCCTCTCGCTCAGCCACTCATTCACTCTCTCTCTAAGTGTGTGTGTGTGTATGTATGTGTGTGTGTGTGTGTGTGTGTGTGTGTGTGTGTCTCAGTCAGTGTGCCGATGCGTCGCGATGCGCTCGCCGCTGGCAGTGAACAGGTGTTCAGTACAGTCTGCCAGAGCCGGAGCTCCACAATCGGGAGCAGTTAGAGACACACGCTCTCCTCCACACACACACACTCACACACACACACACACGCCCAGGATCGAGCATCAAACCGACCCACCTTGGCCCGGCCGGCTCCCCTCCCCCCCCCCCCCCCTCCGGAGATGATCCGGAGCTCCAGAGGCAGCCAGGAGGCATCAGACAGAGAGGTTTAACCCAGCCGAGGAGACTCTGATGCTGGGGCAGATCTGCTGCTGAACAGCCTGTTGGACTTCCTGCGGAGGATTTCCACTCTTTGTAGTGAGCATTACTGACGCCTGAGTTTCACTTTTCGGGTTAAAATCTGCAGAAAAAGTGACAGAAATTTAAAAAATCATCTAGCATTTTTTTAAAAAAATCTTTTGAGCAACTTTTGCATCTTTTTAAAAAATTTTTGAAAGCAGAATAGTTCTGTTTTTTTGCCAGGATTGTTCAGCAGCTCACTGGGATCCAGTTAGAGTCAAGCTGGGACTGCTGGGAGCTGCGTCTTTGTTGAATTTTGCTGCAGTCCAGCGTGAAGTCAGACTGCAGCTTTGAGTCGCTGAAGGAGGAGAAATGTAGGAGACGTTTGATGAAGTGATCGATGAAATTCGTGGTGGTGACGATGCTGTGAAGAGTCTGCGGTGACAGTTTGACGCGACGGGGCCTGGAGGATTTAAAGAGAAGAAATTGAGATTATTTTTCATTTGGATGTTTGGACTGTGAACACGGGGAGGAAAATAGACAGAAGGTGTGAGAACTTTCCGAACATCCTCTTCCTCTTCTTCTCTGGGATCTGTTTCCTCTCGTTCACGTGTGAGTTCACCTGGAAACACCTGTCGAGGACAAACTGTGTTTCTCTTCAGTGTGGATTTATTTTCCTCACGTTCTCATCTACCCTCTCTTCTGCTGTGTGTGTGTGTGTGTGTGTGTGTGTGTGTGTGTGTCTGTGTGTGTGTGTGTGTGTGTGCGTGCGTGTGCGTGTGTACTTGCGCGCTTGCGTGTGTGTGTGTGTGTCAGGTCGGACAGTAAGATCTCTCGGTTGGCCCAGAGGTGGAACCAGAGGGCAGCAGGAGATGCTCTGATCAAAGACCTGAAGCCCCTGGTGTACACGGGAATCTCCCGATCCTCACTCAGCCTGGACAGGTGAGGACACACACACACACACACACACACACGCACATGCACATGCACATGCATTGGCTCATTGCTGCACCACAGGGTGTCCTGATACGTGAAAAAAAGGTTGATAACTTGCAGAACGACCCTTTAAAGGTGAAGTGTGTAAGATTTGGGAGGATGTTTTTGTTGACACCTGGCGGTGAATTGCTGATTGTAACCAGCTGAAACTATTTAGGAGGTTTTTTTGTCGGTAGCCGAATTATCCTCAGAGGTGTCTTCCTCCATAAAACAAACGGAGCAGCTGATTTAAACAGGTAAAAACACTGAATAAAGCAGTTTCATGTCACACATCTGTATTTCTTCGATGCAGTTTAACATGTTGGAGACTTGTGGCTCGCCCACCAAATGCAAACGCGTGCTCATCCTTTTCCTCCAATGATCTGAGATCCAGATGTTTAGGAGGTTTTTACCAGGAGCCAAATTATCCACTGAGGTCTCTTCATCTCCTAAACAATCAGAGCAGCTGATGTAAATCAGTAAAAACACAGAATAAAGCAGTTTAATGTTATAAATCAGTGTAACTCGGACACTGCTCTTTGCAGAGGGGCTTACATTTACACCGTGTCCCTCTCTGTCATCAGTGTTTGGTTTGTCCTTTCTAGGCTACTGTAGAAACATGGTGGTGCAACATAGTGATCTCCATAGACGGGGACCTGCCCCCTGTGTACATATAAATGGCTCATGCTGAGGCAGTGATACTCAGCTTAAGGCCCTCAAACCGTTTTCTAATTCACCATAAAAATAAAGCGATTCACACTGGGAATTGTTTTTGTCCTTTTAGTCTCCACAGAGACTAAAACAGCATCAACTTAGAGCTTGTTGATCAAAAAAGTGCCAGAGGATCCACCACACCTCTGACAGAGGTCCTAGCTACGTCCCTAATGTCCTAAAATCCGAAAAAAATGTCCTAAAATCCTAGAATTGTCCTGAAATTCTAGACACGACCTTAAATCTCAGAAATATCCTGAAATCCTAGAAACCTCCTAAAATCAGAGAAACATCCTGAAATACTAGAAATGTCCTTAAATCCTTTAAAAAAATCCTAAAATCTTAGAAATTTCTTGACATCCTATAAATATCCTAAAATCCTAAAAAAAACCTCCTAAAATCCAAGAAACAATTGATTGATTTTTTTAAAAAAAAGGTACAAAAAGGTAAAAGGTAAAAAAAAAACTACAAGGGAGAAGTTAACTACAACTCCCAGAGTGCATTTCAGTAGCAACCAGCCGATGACACACACATCAGTTTTAAACTATTTTACTTTTGGTTGAATTCAGCTGCTGTGGCGTCATATTTTGTTCTTCGATAAAGCTCTTATTCAAACCTCTGAATGGGTTCTTTGCCATGGCAACAGCAGCTGAGGCTCATGGGTATTGTAGTGTTTAGAGGCATCCACCAAAGCGGCATTAAAAACCAAGCATGATATTGAAGGGAAATACTTGAGGAGGCAAAAATAGATGATGTGCAGAGCGTTGAGTCTGTTATATGAAAGTGTGTTTGTGGTCGGATTAACCCGAGCTGTTGGGTTAAATTAACCTGTGCTGTCGCCATGGTTACCTGCAGTTTAATGTACCTTGAGCTGTGGCTCAGAGGACTGGTTAACCTGGACAACTGCTCCTAAAACAGCAGATCGGTGTAGTTTTTAGCAAACAAACCGGAAGAAATCTGGCATTTTTGGAGGACTATTTCTGCACGTTTGGTGCTGTAGTGTGTATTTGTGTCAGCAGGACGGTGTGTGAGGTAATTCAGGAACATGTCATTGACACACTGTGGCTCACTGATGGGTTTCTAACAACGAAAAAGCGCTATGGCAACGACAGCTGTTATACAAGCGTTCCCTCGGGTGGCGGAGTTCGACCCTGACATGTATTATTGGCGGAATGACCCTTTAAATTTATCGTACTGTATCAGAATGAGTGATTTTGGGCTGAAGCTGCAGTCACAACCCAAAACTGTACCTGCCTCCATCTCTCTCTCTCACACACACACACACACACACACACACACACACACACACACACGCCTCTACATCAGTGAAGGAAATGAAGGACATTACGTCGTAGTGTATTACTCCGGGAGTCTTAAATTCGGTATGATTACGGTGGGCGATATGAAGAAAATCAAATATTGGTTCTGTCTTCATAAAATTTACAGTTCAGTACTTTTTTCGACAAATTAAAAAAGTAGAAATGCCACAGAAATGTCCTCGATTTTTGACATTTTAACTCATCAAACCCAGAATCATAAGGTTGTATCTTTTTGTCTCTGGACAGTGATGGAGCCTCGGTGACCCGTTTTCTGTTATATATAAAACAAAAACAGCCTCTTAAACATTAAACATAGGATTGTAGTTATAAATAAATCAGAAGAAACTGTTTCTGAAATCTTTCTACTTTTCTCTTTTCTACTGTTTTGCTTCTGAAAGCCAGAAAAATGTTCTTGTCCTTGTTTTTAAATTAAATTTTTTTTTAATAAAAACATAATTTAGGCTTTTTTTGTATGAAAGGAGAATTAGAGTCTGACTGAAATGGGCTCGTGATGGGACGTTGTAAATCGCCTTTTTGATCAATAATTATCATTTGTGTGGATATTCAACGTGTTCTCATTACGACTCGTGACGTTTTGGGTATCCTTATGTGTCAGCTGTTTACAGGCCGTTACTGCGATGTCAACAAATGTACGTGGTGGGACGACGAAGCACGTCGTAATGTTTACACAACATGGTCACATGACAGCTGACGCAGACCGTCGTGATGCGTAGGTTTAGGCAAAAGAGGCTCATGACGAAGTGTAAAAAACAAAAAAAACCCGCCCGTCAGCACTGTAAGCGTACTCGCGCTCCTTAAATTACGTGGTTACCGGCAACATTATCACCTGACACTTTCATGCGCACGCGGCCGGTTCGGTCCGTACGCGTTCTCAGTGATGCTGCCCACGCGTGTCGGGTGTGGACACGTCAGGCCGTCTGCCAGCGAATGATAACAACGCCGCCGGTTCTGTCCTAACACGTTCTCACCTGACGCCGTCCAGCCACTTACTGGTTGGATGCGGACGGTCGGTGAAAGCACCGACAGAGCGGCGCAATTTGACGAGTCCACTGTGGTTTACAGAATGGAGACACAGCAGGTGATGTGAACTGGATCAGAGTTACATTGAACCGTGTTCAGGACCATCTTACCAGGTGTTCACGCTGCACAAACCGGCTGCACTTTGGGGTCGAGGACTCTGATTCAGGCCCGGGTCTCTGATGTGAAATCCTCTTCGGGGCCGTTTGTTATTTTCTTGTTTATCTGCCTGCAGCTCGTCTATCATGTCTTACCTTTAAGGACATCTCTGTCTGTGGACCTTTCGGTCTAATAAACACACTAAACAAGTTACTACGTCCACCAAGGACGAGATGTTTCCAGCTGTGTTTGTATGTTTGACGGCAGGATCAGTTTATTATTTTGTGAATGAAGTAACGAAAGTCGTTTGATGCAGATTGAAGGGTAATGCGATGATTTCAGAGACAGTTTATGGCACATGGACTTCCTCAAATCCTCCAGCAGGGCCATTAATTACCAGAGCATTTTAATGGATTTATTCACGGAGGTTTTTTTTAATGGGATACTGTTGTGTGTTCATGGCAAAGATCATGCGTCTCTCAGTGAACCCTGAGAGCCGATAATGACGCGATAACAGTTTTAACATTCACGTAGTTTTAACATCAAGTCCCTGAATATTTTATGATACTGAAACGTAAACTGTTTAACATTCAAAAGGTGAAAAATAAGGTCGAATTAAAATGTTGTTCTCCTCCATTAAGAACTGCATGAATATTTTATAACACACACACACACACACATACACACACACACACACACACACACACACACACAGAGCTCCAGATGTCTGCTGTGTATTTACTGTCAGGCTAAACAGTGAAATTTGCAGAACAATTATAAAAGCAATTACTTCCTTTTTAATAATTTAAAGCCTTTTGCTGAGATCTCTGTGTATGTGTGTGTGTGTGTGTGTGTGTGTGTGTGTGTGTCTGTGTGTGTGTGTGTGTGTGTGTGTGTGTGTGTGTGTGTGTGTGTTGCATCTGTGCGTGCATGCATGTGTGTTCAAGAATTGATGTTTGGGTCAATTTGTGCGCTGAAAGCAATTCTGTTTAACAAGCTCAGATTTCATGAACATAAACACACACACACACACACACACACACAGGGGAACTTGACTGGCTGTCGCCTTTAAAGTTGGTGTCAGTTTAGTGTCGCCGTTTTAAAATGTTTGAGTTCAGCAGCTGTGAACTGATCTTCAGTCTCTTTTTTTCGGTCTGTCTGCAGCTGATGTTCGTGCATCACTCACCTGAGTCTGCAGGTGCAGCATGATGGAAACGTTGTTTTATTAACCAAACACTGATCATGACCCGCAGGACGGTGCTGTAGCTGCCGTTTACAAAGAACCGTGAATTTAGGAATAAAAATACTGTTGTTTTACAAAATTATTGATTCAAGAAGTAAAATAACTGATTTATGAAATCATCCGACAGTAGCGTTAGCATGAGATTCCTGAAATGTTATTATCTCAGCGACCGCAGCGTGTGAATGAGCGGCCAGTAAAAACATGGCTGCCGCACCGCCACACGCTGACCTGACATGAGATTCGATCGTAGTCTCCGCTCACGTCGATAATTGCTGAGCTTTTGTGGAAACGAACGTACGGCCAGTTTTATGTTGTACGTTTGTTTTATCGATGAGGGCCATTATGAGCACGTTGTGTGTCACCAGAAACTCTTAAAAGATACGAGAGAGTCTGATTATTTTAATGTAAATCTGCATTAAATACATCAGCTCCTTTTCGGATCAGTTTCCAAGCAGCTTTTATTCTGGATTCAGATTCGGCGAAGAGATACGGAGGCTGTCAGGTCACATTAGGTGCAGAGGCAGTGAGCCAATCAGCAGCAGCGTGTGAAGTCCCGCTGAGCTGAGTGCAGAACAATCAGGCGAAGCAGCAATTATCATCTGACGGCTGCTAATGACCAGACGCTGCAGGTGTGTTTTCTTGCAGCCGCTGCAGCTCGAGAGCCACTTCACATCGAGATAATGAGCGCGTGATGGTGAATGTAGTGCTTCTGTTTGATGCAGAGAATCAGTGTACAAAGACACATTAATACAGCTGTGTGCAACAGGAAAAAAGATGTGATCATGCGTTTGTTTCCGCTTTGGTTGGCAGTGGACTGTACGAGGTGTTTTCTCTCCACAGCAGCCACTTATAGCGCCTTGTCATTTCTGCTTGAGCGTGCTGTGGAGGACAAGCGTGGGCTGCAGGCGACGGGGGGTCATTCAGGCGCCAGCTGAAAAAACTGAAAAAATGTTTTGTGACAGTGTGACAGCAGAGAGACGGGAGCTCTGACAGGTCACACAGAAGCTGGCGCGTTTCTGATTTTCTACACGATCTGTTCTGTACCTCGTCCTCGATCTCTTTTCTCTGCTCCAGTGATACTTAACTTACAGCTCGAGGGCCAAATCTGGCCCCAAAAAGGACACTTGGTGGCCCTGCAGTCATTTTCTGTTTCACAGTGAAAATAAAGTGATTGACACTGCAGATTTTTAAAATAATTTTAGTATCCATAAGGTGTCAGAGATAGAGCTTGTTTATCCAAAAAGTGCCAGTGGAGGATCCCCCAAAACCCCCGACAGAGGTCCTAGCTAAGACTCTAATGTCCTAAAGAGACATGCTATATGTCCTGAAGTTCCAGAGGTGTCCCAAAATCTGAGAAATTTCATTACATCCTAGTAATGTCCCAAAATCGCAGAAACATGCTGAAAAACTAGAAAACCCTAATTACCCAGAAACATGTAAAACCCTTAAAATTTCCTTTAATCCTGGAAATGTCCTAAAATCCCAGAAATATCCTCAAATCCTAAAAACATCCAAAAATCCCAGTAATGTCCTAAAATTCTAGAAATGTACTAAAATCCTGAAAATTTCCTAAAATCCTAAAAAGGTCCTGAAATCCTAGAAATGTTCTAAAATCTGAGAAATGTCCTAAAATCCAAGAAATGTCTTAAAATGCTAAAAATCGTATAAAACCCAGGAAACTGTGTAAAATCTCAGAAACGTGTGGGGCTGCTGTGATTGGCCCCCGGCCTCCTGTTGTTGCACTAAAGGGCCCCCTGCTGAGCGATTTGAGCGTTTTACGCCTTTCTTCTCCCTCTAAACCCTCAGACGATTCTGCAGATTTCAGTCAGTTTTATTCATTTATTTTCTGGACGCTTCCTGACTTTTGTCTCTCCGTCCCTGCAGACGCCTCCCGGGCGTTATGACCCAGCAGATGCAGAACCTGCAGTTGTCCCAGACCAGGAAGTGCCCCGGAGGGCCGGCCTCCCCGAACGCCGCCAAGCGCCTCTACAGGAACCTGTCGGAGAAGCTGCGAGGGAGCACCTCCTCCTTTGAAGATGCCTACTTCTTCGGCAAGACGGACCGCCTCCGCAAAGCCTCGGTGAGTGAGCCGCTGAGCGAGAGGAGGAAGATTTAATTATCGTTGTTTGCACTGAATCATAATGTGAGAACAAACCTGCCGGTCAGACAAAGTTAACAGGAGGAGAAAACATTTAAATTACTGTGTGAACATCCAGCACCTTGATATCATCTGAGAGACAAACAAATGTGTTAGATAACCATTTTCTCTTTAAAACATCAGAAAATAGTGACAGTTTTACAGTTCCTCTGACCCCATACCGAACAACACTGTAGGTCACAGACCTCCGAGGCATCGAAGTGAGCTATTGTTCTTTCAAAATGGAAAATAAAGCAATAATTGGTATTTCTGCGTCACTGTGTTGTTATGCTGCACTCGGCGGGATTTTGCAGGTGTGAACAGCTCACTGCTGCTTCCTGCTGCATCACCCACCAATATTTTAAACTGATCCGTAGTCAAAAAATGCCAAAAATAATCTCACTGACAAACATTTCCTGTGACTCCTTCATAATAAAATCAGCTCGTGCTTTACCAGTTAAATGTTGCATTTTAGTCTCTTATCATGTCTTGATAACTGTGTGTGTGTTGATGCATGTGTCCTAAATGTAGTCCAGATTGTGTATTTGAGTGTAATCAGTGAATTTGCAGCTCAGCTCCTACAATAAGTCTAAAATACACTGTGGAAACTAAATAGTTACATTCAGACTGTTCAGGTCCAAAAATGCTCCATTGAAACCCATTCAAACTGACATTTTTGATCCCACAGCCATCAGAGCAGAAAAACAGGACTTGTATTATTTCTGGGTGTCCTTCTGGGCTTTTGACTCTGAATTTGTCATTTTGACTATTTTCCAGCTGATGAGGTCATTTTGACCATATTTGGCTGTCATGTTTTGGCAGGAGCGGCCATGCGGCGGTCTTGTTGGGGTGGAGGTGTGTGGACAGTTAAATCATTTCACACACACAAACTATTGATCACTAGAACCATCCGGAAACTTGCACAATTATCAAGCAGCAGCCAATAATTTAAGACACAAAAAAATGTAATAAATTACAGAGAACAGGTTAAAGGAGCTGATTTCTCTCACTGCAGTTGGACTTTGTGTAATATCATGTGACCGGGAAATGACTGATGGATTGATGGATTGATTGTCTACAGTATGTAGACTTTGTGACATTAGTATTAGACTTTGTGCTCGTTGGTACCGAGCCGCTCGTCAACATGATTCAGATTTCGTCTGAATGATGTTAAAGAAGAAAAGATTGTCCACATGAGAGTCTGAAGGAAACTCGTCCGGCTGCTCGTGTCTCAGACAGAAGGATCAATAACGATCCGGTTTCACTAATTCTGTTACCAGCCCTGAACGCTGCGTCCTTTCATGTGTCACGTCTGTTATTGGATCTGTGAGCCGCCGCCCGCAGCTGCGGTTACATCACCGGCCGCTCCGCTGTCCTCACTCTGTCTTCCCTCAGCTCGAGAGCCTTGCTCGAGGACACTCGATGGACGGCGTCGCTGGAGAGCATTTGGAGCACTTCTCACTCTCCAGCAGCACCTCTCACACACATTTGGACTCTGACATTCATCATGTGTGACGAGTGTTTGGAGTGTGTGTGTGTGACTGACATTTACAGATCAGTCACAACAGCAGACATGAAAGAGCGCAGACGGAGGACGAGCGAAATCTGTCAACGCCGGACGGCTCAGAATTATAGTAAAAAACTGTCAAATTAATAAATAAGTCATGAAAAGTGAATCAGCTGTTAGACTGATGGATGCCACTGATACTCAGGAACACGGCTCAAATCTGGCCCCCGAAATGGTGCCAGGTGGCCCCCCAAACGTTATCTAATTCACAGGGAAATAAAGTGATTCACACTGAATCCGTAAGGCGTCAGAGACATAAAACAGCATCAAAATAGATCAAAAAAAGAGCCAGAGGAGGATCCCCCACACCCCCGACAGAGGACACAGCTGAGACGCTAATGTCCTAAATCCTGTAAATGTCCTAAATGTCCTTATATCAGAGAAATGTCCTAAAATCTGAGAAATGCCCCAAAATCTGAGAAGTGTCGTAAAATCTCAGGAATGTCCATAAATCCTAATTATGTCCTAAAATCCTTAAAAAGTTCCAAATCCTGAAAAACATCCTAAAAATTTGTAAAAAATCCTACAAATGTGCTTTAATTTGGGAAATGTCCTAAAATCCCAGAGACATGTTTTGGGGCCGCTTCGAGTGGCCCCTGTCCCCCTGTCATTTTGCAGAAATGTCCCCCTGACAGAGTTTTGTGTCCCTGGAGGAGACTGATTAATAACAGACTTAGTCTTCGTCCTGACGAGCTGCAAAATGTGTTTGAATAACGACAAACTCTTCAGTTGATAATGAATACGGTTTGGCTCACAGTTTGGCTGCAGCTGTTTTCCGTCATCATGAGCTCGAACGTTATGTTCGTGCTGAGGAGAGGACAGGAAGTCGACTGCAGGTCGAAGACGCCACTTTCCTGCAGGCTGATGTGTTTGTTCGACAGGTGTTTCAAACACGGCTCAGATGTATTATTATTATTTTTAATCTGCAGCACAACAGGTTAATCAGGTCAAACTCTGTAATCAGAGCAGCAACAACAATGTTTGATTAAATCAGCCACCGGCGTGTTTGGATTAACCCCGTCAGCCCCGACAGCTGACAGTCAGTTGTTTGTTAAAGCCGGCTGATTCTTTATAAAGTTCAGAAGCCCACTTTAAGGCAAGGCAGCTTTATTTATGCTGCACGATTCATACAACAGAGCTATTCAGAGCGCTTCGAGGAGCGATAAACGATATGAAAAGGACAGAAGCTTACAATAAAAATGAAGAGAAACGTTATAAAAGCTAAAATGAAATTACAATTTTTCAAAAGATCACCAGAATAAGTAACAAAAGTGCAGAAAAGAGGTGCAGAGATCAAGTATAACTCAGACTTGACTGTTACACAACTTCACTGTGAAGATGAATTAAAAAGCTGAAAGTTCAACCAAACACTGAAGACTTTTTTTAGTCGACCGAAACGTTACGTAAACGTTCATGAACTGAAAAAAAAAAAACACTTACTGCACGGTGATGTAACCTTACCAACATTGTCACCAAGGTGGCAACTTATTAACTGACAGCATTCATCAGCTCGGCCCTTAAATATGCGTAACTTTAAAGGGATAGTTCATCCAAAAATGAAAATCCAGTGCCCACCTCCGGACCCTCATGCTGATGGAAAGTCGGCTGAAGTCTTTAGTCCACAAAACACAGCCGGAGGTTGAAAAGGTGCAAGGTAGATTTATTAGTCATTTTTAAACACAGTTTAAAAACTAAAATTTGATCCTGCTGTATCTTTGAAACTGAAGGATGAGTTTATAAAAACCAGCAGGTGCTTGTTTTTCTGCACGCTGCGTCTTTATATTGACACTTACAGTCACAGGTAGAACAATGGCGCAGTAATTCTTCGTGTGCTTTATTTTTGCTGAACTCGCCTCAGTTTCCACAAAAGATTCTTCACGTACAAAATAGAGTTTTCTCTTTATGATAATCACGTGACAAAGTCTGTCCAGGGTGGTCAACATGAGCGCTTTTTTCTCCTACAGTCGTAAAGTCAATTTTTGGCGCGTTTTCACATTCAGTCGTAAATGTTTTGGTGCTTGTTTTCTCATGTGGAAGTTAATGTCGTGCTCTTGTTTTTCCCTCCAGTAGTTCATTTTTTGGCGTTTGTTTCCTCGTGCAGACGATGCAGGGCAGCGACTGCATCTTCGAGGCGGTGGAGCAGCAGGACCTGGACACGGTGCAGATCCTCCTCTACCAGTTCTCGGCCGAGGAGCTGGACCTCAACACCCCCAACAGCCAGGGCCTGACGCCGCTGGACATCGCCATCATGACCAACAACACACCCATCGCCAAACTGCTGCTGAAAGCCGGCGGCAAGGAGAGCCCGCACTGTGAGTACAGCACGTCTTTATCGTCTGTGAAAATGTCACGTCTCTCCTGTTTCTGTTGTTTTGGTAAAAAGGTGAAATCTGCTCCTTGTTTTTTGCTCCTCTTCAGGAGTCCCGCGGATCCTTAAAAAAACCTGGAAATAAAGTCTGAAATGGTATTAAGTTAAATAAAACATTTTTAAAGTCTTAGAAATGCTCAGAGAAAGGAAGTAAGATTTCATTATAAAATCTCAAAATGACTGGTCGCATTTGCAATATAATTTAATAATTGAATAAATTCTTAATCTTAAACTCATCATGATGGGAATCTCACATTCACACTGAGAAACACAAAATCGGCCAGAAAGCCGACCAGAAAGGTCAGAAATCTCCCGCTTCTGTTGGTAAATCGAAAACATACCTTAAAACAAAAAAAGTCTCAAGCTGTAGGAACCTCGCTCACGGATCACGGCAGACTTGGGGTAAAATATTTAAAAAATATCAAAGATTTATTCCGAAAAAATTAATTAAAGGAAAATAGAATTAGCGGCTGTCCCTCAGTTGCATTTCGACTTTTAATGGCCAACTGAAAAATGCAACCAGTTCCCCATTTTTACAGACCGACTCACAGGGGAGCTCGTGCATATCTCGTTAAAAAATGAATTATTTAAATAGAGAATAAATATATATATAAATATCCTCTGTGCCACACTTCCACAGTGTTTCCTAATATTTGCTGTTTTTGTGAAGTCTGCTGCCGTCTCTCCTCATTGTTTCTCTCCGCTCTGACCTTTCGGTCCCAAGCCTCGTTTACAGGTGAGCACATCAGTTATGGTCGTCATTGGTCGCACTGGTTGTCATGGTGACGCTCATATAAAAGTAGTGGGGGGGTCAACTCTGAGACCTGCAGTGAGGCGGAAACTATGGGCCCTATTTAAAATATCTAGAGCACCTGGTCTAAAGAGCAATAAGAGCTAAAAACATGTTTTTTTAAAAAATTTAATTTACCCTTTGAAACTCAGAAAAATAGCTTGCTTTCTTTCAAGGCCATTAAAAAGAAATTACCCAAAATTTAACAAGAAATTTTAAAAATACAAGAAAATTATCTGAAAATTTAGTAAAAATAAATTTAAAAAAAATGAAATTTGAAATAAAAAAAAACAACCCCCAAAAAGGACTTTATCATAATTTTGTAACATAATTTCAAATATGTAATCTGGATTATTATTTCCATTGTTTTATCATTTCCAAATACATTAAATACATTATTAAATACATTCCTAATACATTATGTGAATTTCACCGTCAAGCCGAGTGGGACATTCAAACTTTTAAACTCTGTGGAGAAAATAAGGAACGAATAGTCTCGCTCAGTGCTGAACAGCCAAATCTGATTTGACTGACATGATTCTGAGTCTTAATATATTTCATACCTGCCGGTCGTCCAGAATTCGCAGAGCTGCAGTTACGCGTAACTCATACCGAAGATACGGACATGCAGAAACATCACTGCAGCTTATTTGACAGTTTCCACTTTAGTGAATCCAGTTTCGTGTTTTTAACTCTTTTCCTTGTTTTTCTTCTTTTCACTCTCTGTGATTTTGTTGTCCGCTTGTTGTTCTGTTTTCACAGTTGCTCCCAGTAAAATCTGCCGTCTTTAACCTTTATTAGAAGTGTTAGTAGCAGAAATATACACACACACACACACACACACACACAGTGAGAACATGTTGCACTGTAATAAACGGACTCAAACAATTGTTTCAACTCACGATATAAAAAGGGGCTTCTGCATCATGTGCGTGCGTGCGTGCGTGCGTGCGTGCGTGCGTGCGTGCGTGCGTACAGAATAGCGTGAGTGCTGCAGTGGATCAGACAGGGCCTGTGTTTGTGTCTGCAGCCCAGTCTGGGTCTCCTCTACCTGGACCTGAATGAGCCCGCTATCCCCCTCCTCCTCCACCTCCCCCACCTCCTCCCCCTGCCCACACACACACACACACACACACACACACACACACACACACACACACAGTTTTCTCTCCATCAGTCTCCTGGTTGTCCTCCATAAACCCTGCAAAGACAGGTGGTTCTTACCTTACCACTGAAACCCCATTAGCCCCCACTGTCTGGCAGCGTGTGTTTCAGTGTGTGTGTGTGTGTGTGTGTGTGTGTGTGTGTGTGTGGTGAAACAGTGGCCACTTTACACTGAGCGGGGCCTCCTGCGTGACTCCCTGCTCAACAGCTTTAACAAGGTTTGTCGTTTAATGGTTTAACTTTTCCAATGATGCATGTAACGTCGGGGCAATTACAGCTAAGTGATTTATTGTGCCGTGTGTCGGCGGGCGCAGAGCGGCGAGCGCTCTCCAAACAGCGGCCTGGACTCTGGGCGGCGGTACAATCCCATCCTTGTAAACAAACACAGAGTAAACATTGCCGCTGTTTTCCCTCCTGGGGCCGGCTGCTCTCTGTTTATGTCATTCCTCAAGTGCCAAGTAAATCAGTCAGCCCGGCCTGACAGCCCCGTGTGTGTGTGTGTGTGTGTGTGTGTGTGTGTGTGTGTGTGTGTGTGTGTGTGTGTGTACTGGGTCTGTGTTTTAAGAATATTTGACTTGAGTTAAAGTACATGGTAAAAATCTCCTTTACAAGTAAAAGTCCTGCTTTCTAAATATTACTAAAGTAAAAGTAAACAAGTGTGAGATGTTCGTGCCAGAAAAGATAAATAAATAAAAGCAAGATAATAATAGTAAACTTTATTTATGTCGAGCCTTTTAAAAAAAGAAACACAAAGTGCTTTAAAATAAAAACAGGCCAGCGAGGAAATTCAGCAAAAAAGACCTAAAAGAAATAACAAAACAGAAACAAAACCAAAACAAAACTTAAGTGTTTAAAAAAATCAAATGATTAGTTAAAATCATAAAAATCAATTCAGATAAGGTAAAATGTCAGTAATGTTCACAAAAACACAGAAAGTTAAGAGAAAGTATTCAGATATTTTATTGAAGAAAAGTAGTAATTCTACATAGTAATACTAACAATTTAAAAACACTTTTAATAAGTAAAAATCCTGAATTTAAAACATTCTGTTCCTTCATTTATATATAAATACCATAATATCTGCCTCTGTCTATTCATTTTTAATTTTGGGGGCTGGACTGTTAATTAGGAGATCTAGCAAGAAATTAGGGGAAAAAAAATAATTAATATACCAGAAAATTAGTAATAAAAGCAAAACAAAAAATAAAATTAATTGTAATAAATAAATAAATAAAATAACTGACTTGGAAAAGATGCTTAAGACTTTACAATAATCTGTAACATCATTTTAAATATGTAATTAAGCTAATTATAAACATAGTTTTCCCCAGTTTTTTCTTTTTTCCCACAACATTTTTCCCGGCCTTTTAAGTAAAATCATTTTCTCAGTCGACTGATTTCTTGCAGTCTGTGGAACATTTCTTACTAAGTTATCGTCGCCTTTTCCCCTCTGCTTTTGAAGAAATCACAGCAGTTTTCTTTGGTTTGAATACTTGTGAAAAGCGTCTGAAAGCAGCACAATAAAAGTGACGTCGCTGGTTTCGGAGTTTCAGTAACGAGCCAGAGGAGAAACAAAGGTTCACGTTTCTTTTAATTCATTCAGACGACCCTCAGAAGTCACAGACTGCTGCGTAATAATCGACTTTAATTCAGTTTCCGTCTAATGTTTCATTCGTTAATATCCGTCAAAGAAGACTGTTAATTATGCCGTTTATATGCAGATCAAATATTTCAAACCTCTTTGTTTTAGTCACACTTTCTACGAATGTGTGTGTTAATGTGTGTCCCTGAGCTCACCTCCGCTGGCCGTGCGCTAATTCATGAGGCCCCTCGGGGCCCCTGGGGAGTGCTGGCTCTATATTTAGCCCCCTCCCCGTCCCCTCACCAGGACAATGTCCTCCTGTGTGCGGCAGCTCCTCCTCAGACACAGCAGCCGGTTAATTTACAGCCTTTTCAATTAGCAGCCGTTCGCGGCTAACGGGGCTCTGACAGGCCGAGCCGAGCAGGAAATGACACCTCCAGCTCAGTAATATGGCCGCTGGCGTTTCCAACGGCAACCGCCGGATGGAGAGTCGGGACCACGAGGCCAGCCGGCGTCACGGTTCTCCAAAACTGCTTTTGTTTCTGTTGTTTTCTAAAATACACCAAAGTTTATGTCAGACTTTAGCGGAGATCCAAAAAAAGCATCCAAAGATGTCAAATACTAAGAAGACGTCAACAAGACAAAAGAAGTCAAATCTTTTTTTTAATTTTTTTTTAATTTTTCACCTTTTATGGACAATAAACTATGACGTACATGATGAACCAAACATGAACCAAATCTGTTAATCAGACTCTAATTTCCCCAAATCCATAAATCCTGCCCAAACATATTCCAGATTCTTCCGTGTTGCAAATTCTGAGCATTTCGACCAAAAACTAAGTTGTTTCTGAATCTGAAAAGTTGTTTCCAATCTGGAAAACATCGCAGGTTTCGGGTTGTTTCTTGTGAACGCGATGTCTCAAGAACGTCTCGAGGGAATTTCTAAAAATTTCACACAAACGAGAAATTTGATTTTGTCTGATTTCAGTCAAACGGACACAGTAACGTGTTTTTTGAAAGCACTGACACAATAATTCCACTTCACGACATCATGTGGAGGTGCTGAGTGGGCGTGTTTACTCTGGAAAGAGTCTTGGACGTAATCGTCTTTTATGTCCTCTTGTCATTAAGATTTTGTCCATGAATGTTTTTTTGGTGAAAACTGGTTCTGGAGAAAAGAGCTTTGAGAAATTTGAGTTCACAACAATCATCTCACAGCACAACGTCAAGATTCAGTACGTGTGTGACCGACAAAAACCTCCTAAACTGCAGGTTATTACAAAGCTTTCGCTCTCCGCTCACGGTCAAGAACGTTTCATTTTTTGCTTCAAGTGGTACTTCAGGTTCTCTGTTTTCATAAACACAGATAGATATTTAGATATTTATACAGAAAAATAAATTAGAGCTGAATCAGACGAGACCATAGTGCATACAAGTGTGGGAGTACGGAGTTATTTTGTAGTTGCTTTTTTTACTTTTATTTTAATTTTATTTTTTTTTATTGTTCTTTTAACTGTTTTTTTATTTTTTCAATTGTTATTATTATTATTTTTTTATTACATAAAGTGATTTATTGTCTTATATTTGTATGTATGAGTGAAGTGATTCAGTGACCATGTGTGACACTGTTTAAGTGAAAAAAATGAAATAAAAAAGATACATAATAACGATGAAATAAAATAGTGCAAGTTAACCCTTTGAAGCCTGCAGCGACGTGTCTTAGTATTTAAGTAGTATTTATCTCTGAGAAAATTGGTGCAATTTCTTTGAAAAAGATAAAAAAAGGCAAAAGTAACTTGGTTCAAAATGTTCTGCAAATTGCAAGACACTGGCAGATTCAGAAAATGATATTTAAAAATGAGGGGACAATGTTGAGTGTTATTGTGTGGACTACGTTTATGTCCCGCCGTGTTTCCTGCTCTTCGGTGTTTCTCGGTGTCTCGTACCTTGTCTTCCTCCTCACAGCCAGCGATGGTCCTTTTAAGGCCGCGCGCTAAGAGACACTTTCATCTTTTTGGCCTTGACATGTTTTTGTCCCGGCTCTCACGTGGACGCTTTAGTGTCCGTCCACAAAAGACGCTCGTGCCCGAGCCTCCGCCGGCCCTGACAGATCTGACCCTGCAGCCTCAAACTCCTCCACAGACTCGTGGTTCTTATTAACGAGAGACTCGAGCTCACGAGTGTGAGGAGGACACACGTGCTCCTCCTGGTCTCTGCGTCCGTCAAACTGTGAGGAAATAATCATTTTATATTTGACGAAGAAGAACCTCAGAAAGACAAACATCTGGAGATCTTCTGCTGAAGACAGATTTGGATATTTTGGTGTTTTTAACCGAACTTTGTGTTCACTTTCCAAAATACTTTAAATACTTTTCCGAGCAGACAGGAGGCCAGGGGCCGGTCACAGCAGCTTCCAGGATTTTAGGACGTTTATCAGATTTTGGGACATTTCAAGGATTATAGGACGTTTCTATGGTTTTAGGACAATTCTCAGACTTTAAGACGGTTCTAGGATTTCAGGACGTTTCTTTGATTTTAGAACAATTATCAGATTTTTTTGACGTTTTTAAGATTTAAGGATGTTTAATTGATTTTAGGACATTTTACTGATTTTAGGATGTTTCTAGAATTTTTTGAAGTTTCCTCAGATTTAAGATGTTTATAAGCTTTTAGGACTTTTTATTCATTTTAGCATGTTTTTAGGATTTCGGGATGTTTTTCGGATTTCGGGATGTTTCTAAGATTTTAGGACATTAGGCTCTTATCTGTGTCCTCTGTCGGGGGTGTGGGGGATCCTCCACTGGACCTTTTTTTGATCAACAAGCTCTATTTTGATGCTGTTTTATGTCTCTGACACCTTACAGAGACTAAAAGGACAAAAACAATTCCTAGTGTCAATCCCTTGGCTGGGGGCCACCTGACACCCTACCGGGGGCCAGATTTGGCCCACGGTCCATAAGTTGAGTATCACTGCTCTAAAGGCTCCCAGGTTTGACGTCTGATCTGAACAGTTTTTGGGATGTGGGTGGTTGAACATGAATTTGATGTTTTGCTGATGGATCCTTGTTCGGTCGCCGTCGGTCCTCTCACGACGGCGCTCTCTCTGTGTTTCGTTCTCGTAGTTGTGAGCGTGGAGAGTCGCGAGGCCCACCTGAGCTCTCTGGTGGCGGAGGCCGAGCGGCGGGCGGCGGACCTGGCGGCTCAGGCTCAGAGGGACGGCCTGTCTCTGGAGGCCTGCCAGAAGGACAAACAGCTGAGGGCCTGGGAGTGGAGGAGCAAGCTGTACAAGCGCATGAGGACGGGCTTCCAGCACGCACGTGAGTGTGCACGATGACAGAATGACGGTTATTCGTTGTTTTCTGGGACAAAATCTGTTTCCTGCACTTGAATATTTAAATCCACAAAGCACTGCAGTCACTTTGGTGTTAAGACACATTCCTGCTAATGTGATAATCTAAAAATCACCACGAAACTGAAACACGAAACACAGCAAAAATACTTTCTAAAACACTCATCCACCACTGTACTTTATTTTAAATGATTATTGTTTTCCAAATTATTATTATTTATTATTATTTATTATTGTTGTTGTTGTTGTTGTTGTTGTTGTTGTTGTTAAACCATGACATGCTGTCGTCCCTCATGGTGATTTTTGAGTCGGTGCTGCAGAAGAAGAGAGATTTAACAATTTAACCCGGCTGACTTAAGATAACCTGTGATGTGTAAGTCTTTAGGTTAAAAAATAATAATTAATATAATAATAATAATTTGTAGTTGAATAATTATGAAAAAATAAAAAGCTGCACAGTAGACTTAACATCAAATGGAAATACTCAAGTACAAGTACCTCAAAATTGTCATTGAAACACTCCAGTAAATTTACTGTGACGTTTTACCACAGACATGTATGTTTTCAATGAGGTCATTCCTAAATGTTTGTTTTTTCATTTTATCTGATAATTTCGTTTTATTCTGCTGAATATTGTCAGTCTGATCGAGCCTCAGATTCGGCGTCACAGAACTGATGAGATGAAATTGTCCAGTCGTTCGGTGTCTGCAGGCTGTGAGCGTAATGAACTGTTTCCTCTGCACAGCGAACAGTAATGAAGTGAGATCGTATTATGATTCTGCGTTATGACGGAAACATGAGACGAGCGCTTCATTTCCACCCTGAAGCTTCACATTATTACACTTTGTTCATCTGTTTTTTTTTATTTTATTAAAGCGTGTTTAGTCCAGTTAATCATCTCAAGCTTACATTAGTATTTATTCAACACTTAAGAACATCAAAGTAAAAAGCTGCGGCAGCCGCTGGCTACGCTGTTAATTACGTGTTTTAGACGGAGCAGCTGTTGTGTGAGAACCTGGTCGGGCTGAATGTGTTTTTTAACACAATGCTAATAATCTGGAATATATCGACCCAAACCGCGAATACACACACCGAGTGTAGCCTCAGAAACCAGAATTACTGAAGCGTCAAAGTTGTCTTTACAGAGAATTTAGTGGCAGCAGGTGAGAGTGTGGACGGATGACTGAAGAACCGAAACAAGATGCAAAATGAGACGTGAAACGAAAACGAAAAAGAGAAAAACAAGATAAAAAACGCCTCTGTGCCCCTGCTCAGGAGCCCCGGAGGCCCCGTCCATGGTTCGTCTGAGCGTGAGCAGTAGCACCACACTGACCGTCACCTTCCAGGAGCCGCAGTGTCTCAACTCCACTGTGGTGACCAAATACAGAGGTACACACACACAGACACACACACACACACACACACACACATACACACACACACACACACACACACACACACACAGACACAGACACACACACACCCACACACACACACACAGACACAGACACACACACACACATACACACACATACACACACACACCAACACACACACACAGACACAGACACACACACCCACACAACACACACATACACATACACACACACACACACACACACACAGACACAGACACAGACACAGACACACACACACACACACACACACACACAGACACAGACACAGACACACACACACACACACACACAGACACACACACACATACACACACATACACACACACACCAACACACACACACACAGACACAGACACACACACCCACACACACACACACACACACACACACACACACACACACAAAAACACACATGTGCACACACACACATACACACACACACAAAAACACACATGTGCACACACACACAACATACACACACAAACACACATGTGCACACACACACATACACACACAAACACACATGCGCATGCACACACACACACACACACACACACACGCACATGCAGTGATGATTCCTCATTTAAATCATAATTTTATTTTTTTATTCAGAGAACGTTTTTGTGAGCAGCGGACTGACTGCCCTGATATTTAATATTTATTTGGGATTTTTTCAACCTCTTTGTGAGGTTTTCATCCATCTGACTGCATCAGATGTTTTTTTTCTTTTCGCTCACAGGTGTATTTAATGTAGAGAAAGAGACAGAAAGAGACAATTAAGAGACAATTAAAAGACAGCTCCGGGCCGTGAGCCCAGCAGTGAGAAGGTTAATCGCGATTTCCTCATCTCAGCAGGAACTATTGATTTTTAATGAAAATAGGAGCCGAATGTTTACTGTGGAATGTGTGTGGGTGTGTGTGTCTGTGTGTGTGTGTGTGTGTGTGTGTGTGTGTGTGTGTGTGTGTGTGTGTGTGTGTGCGCATGTGTGTTTGTGTGTGTGTGTGTGTGTGTGTGTGTGTGTGCAGTGGAGTGGAGCTGCCTGAAGGATTTCTCGCTGCTTGCCGGAGAGATGGTGTTGGATAATCTGCAGTCCCTCAAGTGTACCATCGGCAGCCTCACCACGGTAACAGCAGCATCCCTCCTCCTCCTCGTCCGCTCGGCCCTCTTTTCACGACACATAAATATTGTGTACTTTCACCTTCAGCGTTTAGAGGAGCGATTCCCCGGCACGCTCTCCTCGAGGGCCGCTGAATTGTTCCGGCACATCGCTCACTTTTACGTTTATTTGTGAGCTTCGAGTCGGATCAGCAGCTGCAGATAAAAACGCCGTGAGGAGAACGCGCTTTGTGTTTCCCCGCTGACAGCTGCTTCTGTTCAGCGCACCAACAAACAGCCGGCCGCATTCAGAGCCCTGACAGCTCCGATTCACACATGTTTTGGTTTAACTTTCTTATTCCCTCTGACTTCGCTGTCGTGTGTTTGTTGACTGGCATCGGTGACATTTTCAGAGCGTGCGGTTTGTCGGAGGCTGTCGCTCATTACACGTCCCGTTCATCACCGTCTGACACATAAATTCTCCAAACTGAGCTGCATCTGCCGTTTGCCATTTAGAGCACGGAGCTGCACTCACACGTTTCCACAAAAAGCTCTGAAAACATTTAGAGAAGAACATGTTGCCTGAATGGAAAGGGCGAGACACGGAGTGGGCGTCTAATGAGCCGAGGCCGAGTCAGACTCCACTCCTCAAATGTTCGTGTGAGCGGCATTTATTCACACAACTGCTGCGAAGAGACCGAAAGTAACTACACAGAGACACAAAACCCCCAGAGAGAGACAAAAAAACACCTACGAAGAGACGCAAAACGAGCTCAAAGTGAAACGAACCAACTGCAAAAGACAAAAAAATCAATGCTGCACGATAATGATTATTTTAACCGATACCGATAAACCGATAATTTCCAGCTTCTTGTGGCCGATAAGATACCGATAACTGATCATTTCTATTTGTTTGTCATCACCTGAGGGTCTGAAAGGCTGAGATGTGGTGAGTACAGATTCATTTAATTTGTGCATTTTCAAAAAAAGAAAACCGACATTTCAGACAAAAAGCTGGAAAAATCGCATTTTTGTAAAAGAAAAATGTCAATTTGTCAATTTCAGGAGAAAAATCAATTTCATTTTTATATTTCGTTTTGGGTTTTTTTTGCTCTTATCTTCTTATGTCAACTTGAATTATACAAAAATAATGCTGAAGATAATATTGTGTTTGAGTTCTCGTGGATCTACAGAGAGGAACGTTCCCCAAACTGTCAGGAAGCTGCAGCTACAGAACCGTCCCTAAGTCACGGCTCTGCTGTGATCTCTGCACATTTACATCAAACATCAGATATCAGTTTATCTTTCAGCAGAACCGAGACTCACCACACCTGAACTCAAATCATCGGCAGCCGCTTAGCACGCTAATAAATGACAGTATCAGGACCGGATCGAGACATTGTGGTGTCCTAGAAGAGACTGAGATCACCTGTTGGACAATGAGAGCGGAGCGGACATTCAGAGACACCAGCGGAGACACCAGCGGAGACACCAGCGGAGACACCAGCGGAGAAAGAGAGCGGAGAGGAACATCAGACGAACACTGTGATTTAACAGGCTTCACATTAGAGAGAAAGCGTCTGTCCAAGGCCACTGTAACAAAGACAGATGTCTCACGCTGCTGTTTGTCCTCTGAGCGTCTTCAGTTTGATTGAAGCTGATTTTCTTTATATGTGAAACCAGCAGCAGCCGTCTCATTTAAAACTGGAGCATTCATCCACTTTAACAGGTGGATGAAGAGTTTTTCGTGTCTGAAAACGGCTTTAAACAATGACAACACATACACCATGTGGCCAAAAGTATGTGGACACCAAACCACAGCTGTTAATATGCCCTTTTTTTTTTTTTTAACATTTCAGGGTCGGCTCTACTATGTTCGGGTGTCGGCTTATAACATGAAGGGCTGGGGTCCTCCCTCCTGCTCCCTCCCTCCATCTGCAGCTCCATCCAGTGAGTTCATCCTCACACTCTCTTCTGTCACTTTTTAATATCGCCGATTACAGCTTCTCTGCCTCACGAAAACTGACTCCAGACTTACAGTCGCTGCTGCTGAAGAGAGGAAATATATTTTCTCCCTGCATCAAGACTAAAGTGCAATGTCAGGAGTGAGATAAAATATAATGATGGCATGAAAAATGGCATGTTCTGGTTACAGCATTTGTTTAATTTCACTGTTTTGCTTCATAATGAATTTTTGGTTTTATTTGGGTTGGTCGGACAAAACACGACATTTGAGGGAGACTTATTGCATAATCACCAAAAAAAATAAATAAATCTGCCATTTTCATCCATCCAAAGTCCGAGGTTGAGTGAAAGCCTCAGACACAGCAGTCTGTAAAACCTTTATAACATTTTACTAATATTTAATACACCTTTTTTGTAAAATTTGAGAAATCAAACAGATAACGTAATAAAACAGGGATACTCGACTAGTGTTGCCAGGGGTCCACTTTTTATTACGTTATTTACATTTGAAGTACAAAAAAATGGTCAGTTTAAAAAAGTTTTGGGTTTTTTTTGGAAAAGAAAATGCTCAGTGGTTCATCCAGCACCTAATCATGGGCCATTTTCAGGTCAGGTATCAGTATTGTCAGAGAGAAACTGCAGTATGTGTGGAATGCAAAAAAAAAAGAAAATATGTGCAAAGTAAAAACAATAAAGAAGAAGAAAACACAAATGTACACAATGTACGTTGTGTAGCCAAGGCCAGAAGCGTAATGTTTTTGGGTTGCCCGTCTGCCTTTCCCGTTCTCACAAAAGCTATATCTTAAGAGGTTCTTGATGTAAATTTGTCAAATTTTGGCACAAACGTCTACAAGAATTAACTGGTTAGAATTGTGCAGTCAAAGGTCGCTGTGACGTTGCATCCATCTTATGAGAACAATATCTCAGGATGGCTTTGAGGAAATTTTGTCAAATTTGGCACAAACGTCCACTTAGACTCAGAAGTAATTGGTTGTATTTTTGTGGTTAGAGGTCACTTTGACCTCGCGTTCATCTTGTTTTCAGTCAACAATATCTCACAAAGGCCTCGAGGAAATTTCGTCAAATTTCGCACAAACGTCCAGTTGGGGAATTTTAGACTAAGTATGCATTTTAGGATTTTCTACCAGTATATCAAAAATCAATGAAACTTGAAAGACACTTTCTGTGAAAAGAGTTGGTTCATAATAAAAACCCTAAAAATTTACATAAAAAAACCAAAAAACAGAGAACTTGCTTTTCTGGAAGCACTTTATTTTGAAGTGATTTTGAATTTGCAAATCTGTCATAAATCTGTTAAATATCCACAAAAACTGCAGAAAAACAGAGAACTTGCTTTTCTGGAAGCACTGCACAGACTGAAACATTTCGGCTGCTAACCACTGAACTGAGCGACTGCTGATGGTGATCGCTGTGAGGATTGAAACAAAGATGTGGTCAGTAGTGAAGAGAGAGTCGTGAATGTTCACTTCTCGGTTCTCTCGGGAACATCACATGGTTCCCTCGCCGTCACGACTCTCTTTCTCTCTGCACGAACAGGCTCTTTAACCTTGAGCCGCAGATGTGATGAATGTTCAGTTCAAAGTGCTTTATGTTCAAAGAGACAAAGAAACACGTCGGAAAAGGACATTTAAATGCAATGTTTAGAGCCGAGAAAATAAGAGCACACTAATGTGGAGTAAGACAGGTATTAAATACAAGAATAAAAGTCACAGAGTAAGAAATAAATAATTATTTGTTTTTAAATAAAAGGCGGCAGCACACAGAAAAAAGCCTTGATTTTTAACAGCTGTCAGTTTTCTGGCCAAAAATCATAGCTGTGCTTTTGAATTTGCAGTAGAAAGTTATTTTTTGGCGTCATTAAGTGAAAATCTCATTTATAAATATTGAACACAAGTCCTTCAAGTGTTCTGAGAGAAAACTAGACTTCTAATTTTTTTGTGAATTGATTTTGCCTTCTGGAGATTAAAATCAGGAGTCAGGAGTGAAAACACGAAGTCGCAGACACAAAGGGAGACTAAATACAGTTCACAAGCACTAACATTTGCTTTAAAGGAAAACTTTCTGGGAGTCAGGCAGGATAAAAATATCCACATCCTATAAAATCTATCATTTCAGATTTTATAACAGTTATGGAGAAACTACATGCTTTTCCATTAGGTGCACTGTCTCAATCAATGCTGCTGCTAATCATTTTTATGTCCGTTTTTGTGTTTTGTTTTGGGTTTTTTTTTCATCTAAAAACATAGTGGCATCATGACAGCAGCTGGCATTTAAAGGGTTAAAATTCTGAAAATTGATGAATAATTGATTTTTATGATTGGGACTGATGTTGCCTATAAAAGTAGAAAATCATATTAATATATAATAATTTTTTAAAGCTTGATTTTGTGTCATATGTAAATGAGTGTGAGAATTTGACGCTGTAAAAAAAATAATGTATAAAAATCAATGTTTCTGCTAATCACCGACATATATCCCAGGCTGTTCATTATTTTTTTTAAATCTTAAACACAGTGGCATCATGACAAAAACCTGGCTTTTAAAGGCTTACAATTCTGAAAATTAATGAATATTTTATATTTATGACTAGAGCTGATGTTGATTTTAAAAAAAACTCAATAAAAATAGACAATAACATTAATGTGATATATTTTTTAAAGCTTGATTTTGAAAAGCACATTTGTGAGCAGAGCGATATGAGCGTGTGTGATATTAAAGCGCGAGATCCGCTTTACTGCGTGTGCGCGTGAAAACAGGTGCACGTAAACACAGTCGGTGTTTCTCGTGACGTCCTCTCAGGTTTTGTCTTCTGGTCGTTTGTTCAGATTGGAGGGAGAGCGACGCTCGGGAGCCCAGGAAGCGAGGACACATCGAGGCCATGGAGCGTCTGCTGCAGCAGGTCCGAGCCACGCACACACACTACTGCTGCGGAGGTGAGTGTGTGTGAACTGACACAAAGCGTCCACAGAGGTGTGATGTGCTATCATTCATGAAACCGTCCCGTGTCATATTAGATTTGAAAGCTCCACCTTTGTAACCTGAGCAAATTGGGTTTTTTTTTTTGTAAAATCAACAAGAAATTAGTAGAAAGTTACGTGAAATTTACCTGAAAATAAACGAAAAAGAAAAGTAAAAAAACAAAAAATACAACAAAAATGCAGCGAAAGAAGTGAAAATTTTAAAATATATACATGTACTTTTTTTGTAACATAAATTCAGATGGTAATAATAATTTTAAGTATTATTTTCTGGACATTTTCCCCATTTTTTTGATGATTTTCTAATAATTCTCATCCCTTTTTTTAAAAAACTAATTTTTAGGTCATTTCTTGTCACCTTTTACTAATTTCCAAACCTTATACTTACTGGGTTTGGAAGTCATGCTTTCTTTAAAAATCACAAAAAAAACATTTAAGGGGAAAAAAAAGCAAAACGTTTTAAAGAGAAAAAAATTGGCCACAGATTTTTAAAGATAAAAATATATTTTACTTTTACTTTTTATATTTTTACTTTTTCTAAATTCTGCAACTTTTCTTGAGATCTGACAGTGAGTCAGAGCAGGACGCCGCGCACAAACAGCAGCTTCATCAGGACCAGAGAGTGTGTGTGTGCGTGCGTGCGTGTGTGTGTGTGTGCGCGTGGGTGCGTGCGTGCATGTGTGTGGTAAAAACACCCACCGTCACTCAACCGAGTCAGAGTCAACAGCTTTGATGATGTCACTGAGGTCCCTGCCAGCACACACACACACACACACACACACACACACACACACACACACAGATGAGTCGTTTTCTGAGGATTTTTCAGCGCTGTGCAAAATAACAACAAAAGTCATTCGTGTGTGTGTTTGAATTTATGTTTGGAGTGCACGCTCAATTGGTCATTATCCCAGCTGTAATATACACCCACTCTGTGTGTGTGTGTGTGTGTGTGTATTTGTGTGTATTTGTACAATTTATTCTCAGGGAGCCAAAAATAAATGTGTGAAAGTAATCAGTGTGGGTACAAAGCCACCACTATAGAGCAGAGAGAGCTCATTTATCAGCCTGGATATCTTAATTTATGATTGCACACACACACACACACACACACACACACACACACACACACACACACACACACACAGGGGGCAGTGTGTGTCCCTGTAGGTGCAGAAGCTCTCAGATATAATAAATAAAGTGGTGGACGTTGTTTTCTCCTCTGATGCTGTTTAGAGACATGACTCTGCCTCCAGTTTTTTGAGCACTTTCGATTATCGCCACAAATTAGCTCTCTGTCGAACACGAGTTTCCGATACTTACAGGTTTTGTTGAGCGTGATGTGTGTTTTGAAGCGTAAATGAAATCAAAAAGGCGTTGACTGTAAACCAACTACATCGTGATCGCTGGACTCAAACATCACCACCCGAATCTTCTGATTTGATTTAGCGCTTAATTTTAAACGAATCAAACAGATAAATAAACAGATAAATCTATAAGTTGGAGCGCGACTGTAAAGCTGTGAAGGCGGCGAGAGAGTTTAATGAGTTTCTGCGTGATGACGTCTAACACTGTCGACCCATGTAGCCACTTGTTAGCAGCCGCCTTTTTTAAGATGAGTAAAACCTGAAAAGTTCAAAAATCGGGTTTAAGCGGACGTATTTTATGTTGCAGAACAAAACGTCTAAATATGCTCAGCCTGTGTTAATCACAGACGTTATTTAAGACATTTTACCAAAAACCCATTCAGACTTTGAGACGAGGGAACCGGAGGAGCAAAGATGCCGACAGACTTCAGTGTTTTAGGACTCGTGCCTTCGGCGCTCTGTAAAACCGTCCAGATGTCAGCATTCGTCATCTGAGCACAAAGTGACAAAGTGACACCAACAGGCACGCGCGTAAGTGTCTTTAAAGGGCCAGTGCAACATTTGTTGTGTCTGTACGATGCGTCCTTTGTGTGCTTCGGGTAACAAAAACAGCGATGCTTGGCGCTTAAACTCTCACGGCTAATTTCCACCCGGTCCATCACCGCTGCGTTACCGCACGGCCGGCCTCCGTAGTCCGTCGCAGATATTCTGGATGATGCTGGTCAGCAGCGGATCAGACAAACAAACTTATGAAAAAGTTCATTTTTAATGTTTTTCTTATTTCAAATGCCATAAATGTAAAACGTAGAGATTTTTGAATTTTTTTCCGTGAGTATTTTTGTTAAATTTATTTTTTTTAAAACCATCTTTTTTCATTTCTTACTTTTATGGTACGGTGTTGCTCTAAGGAAATGTACCCAAGTGTTCCCGCCAAAACAGTTTATGAAATTATCTTTAAATAATGTTGACTATTTTATGACTAAAAAAAGCATTTCAAACTTTTTTTTTTTTTTGCTAACTGACATTATAATGTGGACCACAGAGGGTTAAAACCAGCGTTAATGACAGACGAGAAGAAACACGAGCAGCTCAGAACCAACGAAAAAACTCGTTTCTGTGTCTCCCTCCGAGGGAAAGGTGGTCGCCTCATTAATCAGCTGCGCTCGTGTTTTTCAGCCGACTCGTTTCTTTATTTATTCAGAGTGGCGTGCGGCGCTGCACAGCAGGCCGCCGCGCTCCTGTCATATTATCCACCTGTCAAACCCGGTTAGCCTCCAGCGCTGCAAACACACAGAGACTTTTCAAAGCCTGAAGAACAGGACCTGTGTGTGTGTGTGTGTGTGTGTGTGTGTGTGTGTGTGTGTGTGTGTGTGTGTGTGTGTGTGTGTGTGTGTGTGTGTGTGTGTGCAGACTCTCGGCTGCAGGTTGTGTAATGTTTCGGAGGCGGTGGAAGGTCGTCCTCTGCCCGTCTGATGACTCGCAGGTCAAACTGCAGAAGACATTCAGCCATTAGTCGTGCACACACGCTGTTATTACGGCGGTCGAAGCTTTTTACTCTGACGGACTCTGAAAGCAACAATTTGGAGACGAAAGTGTGTGAGCGCTGCAGCAGCGTCTCCTCCGCCTCCATGATGTCGTCCGTGAGCTCGCCGGCTTGTTTGTAACCTCTGGCGGTCTGCAGCCGCGCCGCCGGACTCACCGCCGCGTTTGTGATCGTTAGACGGCTCCAACGTCTGCCGTCTGTTTACAGGACGATAATTACGTGACGCTTAATTAACGGAGTAAAAAGGGCGCTGTGGTCTGGAGATTGGCATCGCTGCTGAGCGAGCGGCCGCCGTCCTCGCCGGACGGGAGGCGAGATAGACAGCCGAACGAATGAAGCAGATAAGATAACGTTCAGTCAGAGTAACATGGGAGAGTGACTCGACCCCGCTGACCTTGTAAACACAGATAAACACACACACACACACACACACACACACACACACACACACACACTTCTGTTCCTCAGTCCCAGAGTCTGCAGTCATCATCACTCTCGACACTTAAAGTCACTGTTTTTCTGTGTTTGTATTTCACAGCTGGAGAGACGCTCTTTTCATAAAAACTGCTCCGTCTTTGTTTTGGTTTAACTTTTTCAAACTTGAGCGAATTGGCTTGATTTTTTCCAAAAATATGGGAAGAACACAATGAACAAGGAGAGAAAAAATGACCCAAAAATTAGAAAGAAATGAGTAAAAAATACAAGACAAGAACCTGAAAATACATAAAAACAAACCGCTACAAAGAACAGTTAAAGCTGATTGCATTCCTCCCATGTTTTTGAAGAAATCAAGCTGATTTGCTGCAGGTTTCGAAGGGTTAAGACGACTGTGTTTTCTTCTTCTTCTGTGGTTTTCAGACACCTCGAAGCTGCAGAACCCGAGCAGGAAGCAGTCCGTCTCCAGAAGCCTCAAACACCTCTTCAACTCCTCCAACAAGTTTGTGAAAACACTGAAAAGGTTCGTGCTCAAACTCTTCATTTTCTGACTCTCTGATTTAAACACGTACAAAAAATGAGCTCCCATGATGCACCTGTGTGCAGGGGGATCTACCTGGCCGCCGTCTTTTACCATAAGGACAGTTTACTGGTGACGGCGGAGGACCAGATCCCCATCGTGGAGGTGGACGACTCCTACAGCAGCTCCCTCATGCAGGACTTCCTCTGGTTCACGAAGGTATCCCGTCCCCCGACACACGCCGGCTCACTCGCTTTTTACCCAACATGCAAAGCAGCACGTCCACTTCTGCGCTTATTGACCGGCCTGAAGTCGGACGCACTCGCTATGTTTCCATGCACAGTTTAGTCTGTGTTAGTGCGTCCTGTCCTTCAGAGTCGATCCGCCCTCTTTCAGCTCGCTAACATGAACCTTTATTATTTATACAATCTATGAAGTCGACCCGATCACCGTCACAGCCGTTTATTTACCGTAACTGAACGCTGCATGACGAACGTACGCTGTATTTGATGATTTTGACCGAATGGATGAAAGTTCGAACTTTCGATCATCAGGATTATCGGTTTGTGTTTGCAGCTGAGGAAGTTCGGCATGTGACTGGAACTATGTGCAAAGTTTGGTTTATTTTTATGAATGGAAAGTTGGAATTCCTCTAAATAATAATAATTATTATTATTAATATCATAATTAATAAAGAAAGTTGAAAACTTTTTTATAACTTGAAAAAGTTATTAAAATGTTTTAAATTTAGTCCGTGGAAACCTGTGTGTACTCGGTCTGTCCTGGTGTGTGTTTAAACGAATATTTGATTTTAAATTTAAGTACATGGTTGAAATCTCCTTTACAAGTAAAAGTCCTGCTTTCTAAATATTACTAAAGTAAAAGTAAACAGGTGTGTATGAATGTTTGCTCGTGCCATAAAATATGAATGAATGAATGAATGAATAACTCACTAAATAAAATAAAATAATAAATAAAAAGTATTTTTATTATTATATAACTAATGGAAAAGAAGCTTTAGAAAAGTTTTTGAAATTTTTTGTTACAAAGTGACACGTATTGTTGATGTCAGTTTAGGAAACGTGTCTGACTCTTTTCGCCGTCTGCACCTGCGTGATAAACGACCTTCAGCTCGCCGACTCTGGAGGTTTGACGTGTTTTCTCTCTGCGGTGACGGAGCTGTGAAAGTGAGATTCTCGCTGTGTTTTGGTCTCACTTCTCGCTGTGCAGCTTCCTCCGACTGTCTCCGAGCGCTGCAGTCTGGTGTCGCAGTCATCAGGTGTGACGCGCTCCTTCGGTTTAAAATCTGTGACTCTGTGGCGTGCATCGGGCCGCCGCCGCCGTCCCCAAACACACCACACCAATAAAAGCATTTTGTTTTACGAGGCGCTGCAGTTTAACGACTCTCTGTCTGTCTGTGTGTCCCTGCAGCTGTCCTGCATGTGGGAGGACGTCCGGTGGCTGAGACAGAGTATGTCAGTGTCTATGTCGTCGTCCTCCACCCTGCAGGCGCGCCACAAGATGCTCACCGCCGCCGGCCAGCTGCAGGTCAGCACCCACAAAACGCCAAGACGTGCAGCTGAACGTCAAATCAGCTGTTAAAACAATCTAACGTCTTCGTCCTGCAGAACCTCCTGGGGACCCACAACCTCGGCCGCGTCCACTACGAGCCCATCAAGGATCGCCACGGCAACGTGCTGCTGGTGACCATCCGCGCGACACGGAGAGCCAGCACTCGCTGTTCAGCGGGAAGTGGATGCAGGTGACCAAACTGCAGAGCCAGAGGAAGTCGCTGTCCACGCCGGAGGACCGTACGCCCTCGACGTCCTCATCATCACCATCCAGGTGAGGAAGAGTTGCTCCTCTGAACGTGCGGGCGTGATGATATCATCACCACCTTCAGTGACAGGAAATATTTTCATTTTAATTGAGACATTTGTCTGATTTTGTTGTTCTGATTTGTTTTCAGTTGAGCTTCAGCTGAACCTCGGATGCATTTAACCCTTTAGGGCCCACTTTAATATCTCACACTCGTATCACTCTGCGCACAAAATGCACTTTTCAAAATTAAGCTTAAAAAGTACATTTGTGGCATATGGAGAATATTCACGCGATTTCCACTGTGTGCACTGTCACAATCTTGCACGCAGTTATTTGAAAATAATTCTTTTTTTGTGTGTGTTTTTTTTTTCTAAACAGCGGCATCATGATGAAAACCTGGCATTTAAAGGGTTAAAATTCTTGAAATTCATCAATATTTTCTATTTATAATTAAGACTGATGTTGGTCAAAAAATAATCTCAACAAAAGTAGAAAATCACATTAATGTACGATATTTCTTATAGCCTGTTATTGAAAAGTGCATTTTGTGTGCAGAACTGTGTGAGTGTGCAAAAATAATGTTGCTGCTAAACGCTGACATCCCCGTCTGTGATCATATATCAAAATATATACTTAGCATGCAGTGTGTTAAAAAATAATTGATTTTTTTGTGTGTATTTTTAAATCCAAGAATATAGTGGCATCATGACAAAAACCTGGCATTTAAGGGTTAAAGTTCTGAAAATGAATGAATATTTGATATTTATGATTAGGTTAAAAAATGAATTCAATGAATGTAGAAAATAATTTTAATGTATAATATTTTTAAAGGCTTGATTTTGAAAAGTGCATTTTGTGTGCCGATCAGTGTGTGTGATATTAAAGCGGGCCCTAAAGGGTTAATATCCAGTTAAAATGAGCCTCAGTCTGTAATAAAGTTATTAAATGATTTCTCAGCTGGTTTTATAAAATCACGTTTTCCCGGCAGACGAGTGATGTGTGTAAAAGACGACACAGACACTGTTGTCCTGCAGAGACAGACAGTTTTAACCATCTTTGTCTCCGTCCCGCAGGACATCTTGGCGTACCAGCGGCGCAGCACGCACCGGCTGGCCCCGGGTCTCTACCTGGGCTACCTGAAGCTCAGCAGCTCTGTGGACCAGATCAGAGTCCTGGTCTCCCAGCGGACCCCCAACATGCTCTGTCACAGCCGCGTACGGGACAACGCCAACGTCTCCAGGTACCAAAAACCAAAAACACAGCAGATGCGTAATGTTCTGAGTGAAGAGACGATAAAAGCGATTTCACCCTGAAGGGTCTGATTGTGATTCATGTGAAAGATAAATAAAGCTCACGGACAGCCGAAGGCGGCAGAGTGAGCGGAGAGACGATGTTCTCAGGAGGACCGGAAGAAAACGTTCAGATGATTCATGGCCGAAGGACACGATGTTCACATGTCCACGCGGCCCAGAGCATCAGGCGGAGACTCAACTTAAGACCCGCGGGCCAAATCAGGCCGTTGATGGGGCGACAGGGGGCGCCTCGACTTTTTTCCAATTCACAATAGAAATAAAGTGATTCACTCTGTGAATCGTTTTTGTCCTTTAAGTATCAATAAGGTGTCGGAGTGATTAAAACAGCATCAACATAGAGCCTGTTGATCCAAAAAAGAGCCAGAGGAGGATCCCCCACACCCCCGACAGAGACTAAATAAGACCCTAATGTCCTAAAGTCCAAGAAACGTCCTGAAAGCCCATAAATGTCATAAAATCCTGTAAATGTCTTAAAATCAGAGAAATGTCTGAAAATCTTAAAAATGTCCTAAAAAGTCTGAGAAACTTCCTTAAAAAGAAAAATTTTAAAAATGTAGAAGTTGTTAAAAAAAAAAAAAAAAAGCCCAATTTTTAAAAAATAATAATAGAATTGACTTTAAAAAAAAAAAAAAAAAACAAAGAAAAAAATGGAAGAAATTAATCACTAAAAATATTTAAAGAAAAAGAAACATTTCCCGTGAGGAGAAAAATGGCAACTTTTTTTTTTTTTTTAAGAAAACATGTCTTTTTAACCCCTTTGGGCTGCGTGTTTCAATGTTTCTTTTAAAATCATCAAAAATTTTAAAAGGAAAAAACCTTGCAGACATTTTTCGCTGACAACATGCCCTCCAAACCTGCTGTGTTTTGTTGCTGCTTTTCGGACGATCGATTAAAACAATGAACGGAGGCTTTTGAATAAGCTGCTGACCTGTTTTAGTTTGAGGACTCCGGGTCCGAGCGAACAAAGACTTCGATCTGTGTTCGTCTGAGAATCTGCAGCAGAGACCGCAGCTGCTCCGCTACACGAACACTCGGAAATGAGGAATTTCTACCAGAAATCTGAGGAATGAGAGCCGTTCGCTCCTCTCGAAAGGCACTCGTATTACATTACATATCACATCACTGTGTGTGTGTGTGTGTGTGTGTGTGTGTGTGTGTGTGTGTTAGGGAGGAGTGGGACTGGATCCAGACGCTGTCGACTGCAGGTGAGAAGAGCGAGGTGGCGGAGCCCAGGCCTGAGAGCCACGCCCCTTTACTGTACTACGAGCTGCAGACTTCGATCAAGTCTCTGCTGAAACACCTGAACCTACCTCTGCACCAGGTACCTGGCTCACACCGCGTCATTTCCAAAAAGCTGAGGAAAATGTCCATGAACTATATTAATGATTTTCATTATTATATATTTGAAACTATTTTACAGTTATTGTGATTTTTAAGCATTTTTCAAGCCATTTCTAGCTTTTTTGTTGTTGTTTTTTTACTTTTTCATTTGGTGTTTTGTTTCTTTAGTTGTTTTTTTTAATCAAAATTTTAGGAAATGTTTTTGTACTTTCCACAAATTTCTCACCAATTTCTGGGTCATCTCTTTTGTTACTCATTACCTTCCTCCCATGTTTATTATTATTATTATTATTATTTATTTATTTTAAATATAGCCAATTTTCTCAGTTTCAAAGTTTCAAAGGGTTAAATACATAATTTGACAGTATTTCCATCTTTGCTGAGCAACAGTTTTTTTTTTACATCTTTTCTTTGAAAAAAACTAAAATCAATCGTTTCTTTGTCCTCTGTGTGCATCGTGTTTTTGTTGGGTTTTTTTTTAATTTTAAATCATAGTCATTGTTATATTAAGTCTTTTTTTGTGATTTGCATACCTGTGTTTTATTGCATCAAGATGAAGAAACTGTTGCAATGTTTTTTTTTTTGTGAGATTGAAGATTCAAATGATGCGTTTGTTGTTTAAGTTAAGTTGTTGTTGTGTGTTCGTGCGGTCACATGATCGTGTCTCGCCTCCCTCACGTGTGCAGGCCCGTCACTTCCGTCTCTACGGTCAGGAGGTGGTGGAGCTCGGTCACGGCGTCTCCTTCCTGCTGCTGCTGCCGGCCGCCGACGATGTTTGCTCCGCCCCCGGACAGTCCAACCCCTACACCCCCCTTCAGGGTTTCTCCACCTCCCGCTGCAGATGTTTGAGCTCGGTAACAGCACACAGACACACACACACACACACACACACACACACACACACACACACACACACACACATTATTATTATTATTATATGACTTAAAGGTTGTTACTTTTGACAGTTTTGTCCAGTAAAAACTTTAAATCTCCAGATGTGTTGATGCTGAGTGTTTGTGCCGCTGCAGATCAGTGACGGCCTGAGGGCCAAATCTGGCCCCTGATAGGGCCCCTGGTGGCCCCCCAACCATTTTCTTATTCACAATAATTATACAGTGATTCACGCTGTGAATTGTTTTTGTCCTTTTAGTCTCGATAAGGTGTCAGAGACATAATACAGCATGAGAATAGAGCTTGTTGATCAAAAAAAGTGCCAGTCAAGACACTTATGTCCTAAAATCCTAAAAATGTCCTGATATCCTAAAAAGTCCTTAAAATCCAAATAATGTCTTAAATCCTTGATATGTGCTGAAATCCTAGAAATGTCCTAAAATCCTTGAAATGTCCTAAAATGTACAAAAATCTGAGAAACATCCTGAAATCTTAGAAATGTCAGAAAATCTTACAATCGTCTCAAAATCCTAGAAATGTCCCAAAGTTCTAGAAATGTCCTAAAACTTAAAAATGTCCTAAAATCCTAGAAACATGTACAGGGCTACAGCGACTGGCCCCTGGCCTCGTGTCATTTTTCAAAAGTGGCCCCCAAGAAAAGCCTGCAGGAAATATAACAGCATATAAAGGAGTTAAATCTACAGCATTAATGCAGCTTCACGCAGGACGTCTGCACCGACTCAGTGTGTGGAGGTGGACAGACTGAGCTGTGTTACACACACACACACACACACACACACACACACACACACACACACACACACACACACACACACACACACACACACACACACACACACACTCCGTCACAGGGAGAACACTAAATCAGCCTGCAGGCTCCAGTAGGACCTCCTCTCTGCAGACCCCCCACTAAATCACCTGCAGGCTCACAGTAGGACGGCCTCTCTGAAAACACACACACACACACACACACACACACACACACACACATGCACACACGTAAAAACACACACACACACACACACACACACACACACACATGCACACACGTCAAAACACACACACACACACACACACACACAAGAATGTGTCAATAACACCCATACACACACTGCACAATACTCTCTCTTTGTACACACCCTGACCTGCTCACCAGCTGCCGTCGCTGAAGGAAACTGCTCAACAGATTTCTGTCACTTTTTACCAAATTTCACCAAAAAGACGCCCAGATTTTCACTGATGATCATCCAGATTTTCACTGATGATCATCCAGATTTTCACTGATGATCATCCAGATTTTCACTGATGATCATCCAGATTTTTGGTCTTCTCACATCCAGAAGCTGTTGTTTCCTGCTGCAGGAAGATCACACAGATTTCAGTGAGCGAGATGTTCTCGTGGCAGAAAATGAGGAGAAACGTGTTAATAAGCTGATGATTATGAGCCAGAGTTCATTGAAGTTATCCTCAAATATTGTTCAAATGCAGAATGATTTATATTTTATGTTATATTTTTAACGTCGCATTTTTTCTTTCATTTTTGTGGATTGTTTTTTCAAAATTTTTCTAATTCATTTTTCGCAGATATTACTGTACATAGAAATACAACAACTGTGAGTTACGTTAGAGCAGCTTTAATGAGAGAAAAAAATCCCAAAAACCTTCCCACATCCACCCTCCCCCCACTTCCCTTATCAGTTGTTACCACATAATACGAACAAACAATAAACAGATAACAGGGTAACAGAAAAAGATGGAATGAACAAATTTAAAATAAAAAAAACATAATTAAATAAATAAGTAAAAAGGTAAAAAAAAAATAGATTTAAAAAAGGGGGGTGTATTTTGGATGTGATAACATTAAAATTGAATGTTAACAAGTGATTTATGTTTTATTTTAAATTCTGCAGTCAGAAGAAAAAGCGTCATCATCTCTTCTTCCTCCACAGCACATTAATCTCTCTGTTTTTATTTCTTTATTTTTATTTTTTCATGCTTTCTTCAGTGCACTTCTGCACCTACAAAGAGAAGTTCATCAGTCTGTACTGCCGTCTGTCCTCCGTCCTGGACCTGGACGCCCTCATTACCCAGCAGGCACTGCGAGAAGCCATCACTGACAGCGAGGTGGCCACAGCCAAGCAGAGGCACCAGCTCGTCCTGGACTACATCCAGGTGAGAAACAGAATCTCACTTTGTGTTTCTGTTCCTGAAACCTTCATTTACGGATCTAAACTCTCCAAATTCAGCTTCAGAGGGCTCATTTTACCCAGAATGCTTTGGGAGGATCCCAGCATGCTACAGCCAAACCTCTAAGTTTGCTGAAAGAGACAAAGCAGCGACCTCCTATGACACATAATGTACGCAGCTGGGTTTCATATTAACCCTTTAGGGCTCCGCTTTAATATCACACACACTCGTCAGGCGTTAAAAAATATTATACATTAATATGATTTTCATTGTTGTTTTTTTAACCAACCTTAGTCCTAATCATTAATATCAAACATTAAATAATTTTCAGAATTTTAACCCTTTAAATACCATTATGTTTTTAGATTAAAAAAAACATGGCAGTCGATTACACACTAAAAAAAAACAAACTTATTTTATTATATTCCATTTCTGCCAGTATAAAACATCTGAATCCGTCCTTTGTGGTGCATTTTTTTCTAAAATTTTTAATAAACAGCTTCGAGCCCCCCCTCGACCTCCCTGTTTTGCAAAATAGTCGACAACAATTTTGCAAAACTTTGCAGCTAGTAAAAATGTGTAGCAGTGAATCTTTTATTAACGCTTTGAAACTTGAGCAAATTTGCTTGATTTCTTTCACAAAAACATAAAAGAAGTCAATGAGAAACTTGATGAGAAATGACCCAAATATTTGCAAAAGTTTAAAAAACAACAAAAAAAAACCCACTAAATGACATGAAAAAGTGCCATTTCCATTTTTTCTGTCACCCAGTTTTAATTATATAATTCCAATAATTTTATAGAATTATTTTATTTGACATTATCATATAATTTTCTGGACTTATTTCTTTTTAAACTAATTTTCAGCTAATTTTATTTTAAGGACTTTTATGCTAATTTGTTGATTGCCTTTTTTTGTTTTGTTTTGTTTTGTTTTTTTGACAGAAATCAAACAAGTTTGCCAAAAGTTTCGTAAGTTTAATGCTTGTGAAAGGCGCCAAACTGCAGTACGAGAAAACTGATGGTGATCCAGGTTTTAAAGGGTTAAAGTGGTTAGTGTCTGCTGCTGTTTGTGCTTCATCATCAGCTGCATCAGATGGAAAACGTTTGTTAGCCGGCTCATGAAAACATGTCACGCTAAGTTGATGATGCAACAGTTGGTGGGAAAAACTCCTTAAACGAGGCTTCGACTGTTTCAAGTGTTCACGTGTCCGATGAAAACACGTCTGCAGCTGACCTGGAATCAGTCTCATCCAGTCTGGTTGCTCTCAGCAGTCGGTCCTCGTGGTTTTCGGCTACTGTACAGATCCATGAAGTCACCGCCCGGACATCCACCCTTAAAACGACGGCAAGCTCAAAGACAAAACGTTCCATAAATCTCATTTTCAATATCATTTTATTTCATATTCAAGAAAAATAACATTAAAAACTGAAGTCGGCGTGACAACAAATGAGTGTGTAATCCAATTAGAGACGTTTATTGGTGCAGTTAAAGCGTAAGTGCTGCGAGTATCAGCTGTTAAACAGCTTGTTTTTCTATGAGGAGTCCAGAAGCTGCTCCGTCACACGTCCACAAGTATGAAAGTAAATCTGTCTGGAGGTTTCTCTGTGAAGAGCTCACCGCCGCCGTTAATGGACACCGACCACAAAACCACAAGGGTGCTCTCCTCCGAGTGTGTGTGTGTGTGTGTGTGTGTGTGTGTGTGTGTGTGTGTGTGTGTGTGTGTAACCATCTGTCTTGCTCTCTGTCTGCGATTTTAAAGCTCGGAAAAAAGTGGCCCCCCGACCACAAATTGCTCAGAGAGAGAGGGAATGTCAGGGGAAAAAATAATACCAATCAGAGCACGTGGAGGTGTGTGTGTGTGTGTGTGTGTGTGTGTGCGTGCGTGCGTGTGCGTGCGTGCGTGCGCGCGTGCGTGCGTGCGCGTGCGTGTGTCATGAAAGACAGTGAAAAAATGTTGATGTGAAGGACAGAGTGAGAAAAGGGCCAACACAAATGTTAGGATTTCTATACTTGTGAGGACACTCATCGTCACGATACGTTTTTCGAGTCCCAAACCCCGAAATTTACCGAACGCCACACCACGTCCTTAACCTCAAACAGCCCTCTGAAGGAGTGAAGGACAGACAAAATGTCATCCTTATTTAACACATTTTTTTTTGTACAAAACTGTCTTACTTTACAAAATATCCTCAGTCCACAAGGCCTCTCAAAATAATTCTCGCTCTCCGAAAAATGTCCTTACTTTTCAAACCGGCCTTGTTTTCAAAATGTCCTCAAACTCTTGGTTAAAGACTCAAACGCCCTCATTTAAAAAATATTTTCTCTTCACAAAAATGTCCTCGCTTTTGAAAGATGACCTGAACTTCTGAAAATGTTCTAACTTACAAAAACTCTCCAAAATGTTTTCACTTTCTTCGTGAAAATGTAAATGTCCTCTCTTTACAAATGTCTTTTCAAATATGTCCTCACTTTATAAAACATTCACACTTTCCAAAAATATCCAAGCTTTCCAAAAATATCCAAGCTTTCCAAAAATATCCAAGCTTTCCAAAAATGTCCTCGCTTTATGAAAATGTCCTTTACAAAAATATCCACACTGTATAAAAACGTCCCCACTAAACATTTTCTCACAAAAACATCTTTAATTTATAAAAATGTCCTCACTTTACAGAAATATCCACACAATATGAAAGATGTCCTGGACTTCTGAAAATGTCCACAGAATATTCACCTTGTATAAAAGTGTCCTCACTGTACAAAAATCATTCCCACTTACAAAACTGATGTCATTTTCCAAAATGTCCTCATTGTTTTGGTAAAGAATTTACAGGTCCTTTCTCTACGAAAATGTCCTCACTTCACAAGTACGTCCTCACATTATGCAAACACCCTTGCTTTCCAAAAATGTCCATCATTTCCACATATGTCCACACTATGTGAGTCCTCACTTGATGAAACTGACCTCTATAAAAATGTCCACCCTGTACGAAAACGTGCACACTTTACAAAACCAACCCAACTTTTAAAAATTGTCCTCACTTTACAAAAATGTCTTTACTTTACAAACATGTTCTCACTTAAAACACGTCCTCTCTTTACAAAAATGTCTTCACTTAAAAACAATGTCCTCATTTCGCACATATGTCCACACTATTAACAAAATTGTCCTCACTTTCAATTAGTCTTCACTGTACAAAAATGTCCACACTATATAAAAATGTCCTCACTCTATGAAAAAGTCTTCACATAAAAATGTCTTAACTTTACAAAAATGTCCCTTACTTCATGGAAATATCTTGCCTTTCAAAAAACAAACCTTTCAAAAATGTTCCCACTTTTCAGAAATGCCCCCACTTTACAATAATGTCCCCACTTTACATTAATGACATCACCTTATGAAGACATCCTTACTTTACTGAGAAGTCCTCACTTTACCAGATGTCCCCCCTTTACAACAATGTCCCCATTTTATAACAGTGTCCCCACTTTACATAAATGTCCTCACTTTATAAAGACATTCTCACTTTACCAGATGTCCCCACATTACATAAAATGTCTTTATTTTACAGTCATGTTCTCCCAAATGTCCCTTTTATTTCCATAGACGTCTGTCCTCGCTTTTCAAAAATGTCCCCGCTTTTTAGAGGTATTTTAACTTTTTCTCAAGCTCAAACTGGTCCTCACAAAGATAGAAACAAAAGAACACAAACACACACACCAGTGTCTCAGCATGTCCAATCTGGGAGGTCCTGACCGTGTGTGTGTGTGTGTGTGTGTGTGTGTGTGTGTGTGTGTGTGTGTGCACGCGTCCTGCAGTGAAAGTGGGTTAGTGTGAAGATGACGTGATGCCGTCGTCTAATTGGACAGTTTGTTTAGACTCACCACATGTTGATGGAGGAAACTTTCAGACGTCTGTCTGTAGAAACGTCTGCACACATGTGGCTTCGTCTTCTTCTTCACGGCTTTTTATTTCGGCTCCACATCGCGGCTAAAAACACCAACCAATATAAGAAGAAGAGAAGCAGTTTGTAATCATGAAGTGAACTGAGGAGAGACGATTTATGTCACTTTAATTAGATTTCTAGTTATTTGTGTCTTTATATTCATCAATCACGCAGTTAAATGTTGTTTTCTGTCGACTTTTGTGTTTTAGCTCCTTTCATATATAAAGTGCAGTTATAATTACTTCACAGGTGACCAAAAAACTCAAATAAAATCTAAAAAAAAAAACCAGCAGAAATTGAAGACGAATGCGCACCAATAATAAAAATATGGAGATGTAAGGTCATCTAGTCTTTAAATCAAACTAATTTATGTAATGAAAGCCGTTTCAGTCAAGAATGTGACATAAAACTGGAAGAGAGATTGATTACTTTAAATAATAAATCAATCATGAAGGAATTATCAGGTATCAATAAAGGAATATGACTTTCTGCAGCTTTAATAATCGAAATTAAAATGATAGTTCACCCAAAAATGAAAATTTAGTCATTATCTAGCCATGCTGATGGAAAGGCGTTACACTCATTTCCCAAATAACTGAAGCAAAAGGCGACCAGGATTCAGACGTTAATAACATCCGTAATAAAATCACAAAATGTCCATGCTGGCGCGGGCTGTTGGACATGTACACGCGTGACTGGCATTTTAAGGGTTAAAATTCTGAAAATGAATCAGTATTTGATAATTATGATTAATGTTGATGTTGGTTAAAAATAAACTCAATGAAAGTACAAAAACATCATATTATTGTATAAAAAAATTTTGAAGCTTGATTTTGAAAAGCGAATTTTGTGTGCAGAGCGATATGACTGTGTGTAATATTAGAGTGGGCCCTAAAGGGTTAATTAACGGTGCAGAGAAAAGGACCGAGTATTGTCCGAAAGCGTTTTTTTTAATGTTGCTATCGAGCTCGCTGTGCAGTCCTCTACATAAAACTCTATATATAGTGAGCAGGGAGGAGTGAGTGATTTTGGACGTGAACCACGATTCCAAAAAAAGTTTGGACGCTGTGTAAAACGGTAAATCAAAAACAGACAGAGGTGATTTGCAAATCTCTTTTTGAGCTGCGTCCAGTTGAATTCAGCTCAAATACAAGATATTAAGCATTCAAACTGATAAACTTTACTGCTTTCTGTAAATGTGTACGTTAGATAACCTGTAAATGAAGTACTTTCTGAAGAGGACCTGGTGTCAAGGACGAGAGTTTGTCTTTGTCTCCGCGCTGGCATCACGCAGCAAGAACACTATTGGGAGGTTCAGGCAGTATTCACACACACACACACACACACACACACACGGCGAGGTTTGTGGGAAGTGACGCTGAGCAGAGGGAGCTGCTGGAGCTGCAGTTCGTCCTTGGAAACGTCTGCGTATCTCACTTTGTCTTAAATCATGAAGCTGTGAAGCTGCTGTCAGAGTCTGATCAGCTGCAGATGGAAAGTTCCTCAAATCCTCTTCTCAGCGCTGCAGTGCGGAGCTGCACACGGCGCTCAGCTTTCCTCCGAAACCGGGTCATATTAGGCAGGTTTCTATAACAGATTTCTGCAAAATTTGATATTTTCAAAACACTTACGAGCTGACTGTGTTTCCACTGAGTGATGTTCCGCGACTTTTCCTCTGGTGATAACATCCCAGTAACCATGGCGATGGATGTTCGAAACATTAGCAGCTTTATTTCTATTGCAGCCTCCAAACTATCCGTCATTATTTCCAATCCGAGGACGCGTAGGCGTGTTATGGAGCCACGATGGAAAGGCGAGCCTCTTATTCGTGGGAGCGGCCACGTATGAGGGATTTCTGGGAGATGTAGTCCACGATTTCACAGAGGAATTGTGGATTCAAAAGTTTCTCAGAGTTATGTGATGCAATAACAGCTCCTGTAGCTCCTGCTGCATCATGAGGGAGCCAGTTCCTGTGACCTCACAGCGTCATGTGACCTCACAGCGTCATGTGACCTCACAGCATCATGTGACCTTTAATAGATAAAAATTTGTTTCCATCGTAGTTTTGTGAAATATGTTTTTTTCAAATCACCTGAAATACCACCTCATGTGAGCACAAAAACGATTTTTTGCGATAAATAGGATTTTTTTAAAAACTGACGTGTTTCCACTCGTCTTATTCTATATTTGTGGTTTCAATTTGCAGAATTTGAGGGTTAATGGAAACCCGCCTGACCAATACAGAAAATCAATAAACGTATCCTTAAAGTTAATTTAACGTTATGTCTGTAGACAGTTAACAAAGTGAAAGTGTTTGTTGTTGGTAAACAAAGAGAGCTGAGAGCTGCAGCCTCCTCTGTGGGACGAGCAGGAATCCCCTCCATGTTTTTCTCTCTCGCTCCGCCGGCGAAACCCCGGCATTCTTTCCAGCCGAGTCATCGCTGCTGTCAGTCTCCCCGCAGTGTGTGTGTGTGTGTGTGTGTGTGTGTGTGTGTGTGTGTGTGTGTGTGTCTGCTTTCTGTCAGTCGGCTAATTGCTGCTTAACATTGTGTCACGCTTCATTCTCTTCAAAAGCAAACACACACGTTTTCAGCTCGCTCGCTTTCACTCAGTGTACGTTTAACTCTCATTTAATCCTCCAGAAACCACAGACGTTACACAAAAGATGCGTTCACCTTCGAAATGAAATATTTATAATATTACAAGGCGCGTTTAAAGGCGCCGTATGTTACTCTGGAGAAGAGAGTCGACTGTTGAGTCTCATTCCCAGGACGTCAAATGGTTGGTGGCTGAGCTAAAAAACAAATAAATAGATAAAAATAAAACGGAAACAAACTTGTAGAGGGATACCAGAATGACACAACCTAGATACAAAAACAAAATAAGATTAAATATTGTAAAATAAAATAATCTGTTGCAAAAGTTAGCGTCAGCATGATCACAGTTAACCCTTTATAACCTGGAGCGACAACAGTTTTGTTGTGCTGCATTCAGACGCCTTTTACAAGCATCGAAATCTGTGGAACCTGAGAAAATTGTTTTAATGTCTGTTGAAAACATGAGAAAAAGGCAATAAACAGTTTGGCAAAAAATGTTCCACATATTGCGAGAAAAAATAAGGAAAATTTGACAAGAAAACTTGAAAACAAGCTGTAGAGAGTGTATTAGATATTTTAAAAAAAAACGAAAAAAATGTCGAAAAAATTTTTAGAACTCTTCTAATTAAATATTTAAAGTTATGTTGCAAAATATATGTATATAATTTTTTGCACTTTCTCAGAGTCATTTTCTTGTCTCTTTTTTGTTTTTTTATTATCATTTTTTGTCTTTTTATTTTCAGGTAATTTTCCTGTAACTTTTTACTTATCTCTTGCTCATTTTTGAGCCATTTTTTGTTGAATTGCTCATTACCTTCCTCCTGTGTTTTTGGAAGAAATCGAGCTCATTCACACGTTTCAAAGAGTTAAACGTAGACTGTAAATTCTTAAGCTAGCAGCCAGGGTTAAGGTTAGCTCCACCCTCTCATCCAAATATGGTCACTTCTGTTTCCAAAAACCCAGGATGGTGACGGCCAAAATGCCAAACTCAAACAGGAGTCCACAGAGCAACAGATGACATCACGGTCTGTGAGCCAAATTCACGTTTTCTAAAACTGGCGTTAATCTCGTTTCTTTCTCTCCTCCGACAGCAACTGGACGAGATGCGTCGCGACCTCCGCTGGATCACCGACGCCCTGCAGTACGCTCGCTACAAGCAGCCTCGCGGCGGAGTTCCCATCACCTGCCTGGTGGACGCCAACGCTCCGGAGAGCGACCCCGGCCAGCAGAAGACCGACTCCACCTCCTCCAACATGGACTACCTGCCCACACCTTCACCCTCACCTGAGCTCCGCAGGAGGAAAGCCATCAGCGGTGAGTCGACGCTCTGCAGCTCTGAAACTTCTGTGCTATTAATCATTTTACTCGGGAATTAAAAACTTCTGAGAACACTCAGCTGTTTAAAATCTAAGTTGTTCACTTTTTTACACGATTGTTCAACACTTCTGCCCTCGCTGTGTTTTGGCGTGAGAGTTTCCTCGGTGTCACGAGAGCGTGAGACAGAGCCCAAAAGCGTGAGACGCACGGCAGACGTGTGGGAGCTGGCAGCCCCGGTGGGGAAAGGGTTAACAGAGTTTCTAAGTAACCGAAAAACCCAACATGGGCAAGATTATGTCGGTTTTGATTTCAATTTTTCTATTAGTGGCCCGGCACTACTCTTTAAAAAAATATTGTTCTCATTCTTACATTTCATAGCTTGGCCACGGGTCCAGACAGGACCAAGTTTTGTTAGAAAACCTCGCCGGAGCGAGAAAGTTTGTAAAACTGCTCCAGTCGGATCACGCAGTCGGACATGTCCGCGCACTGCAGCGCGCTGTCGGACATGTCCGCACTGGAGCAAACTGTTGGACATGTCCGTAATATAATATAAATAATTCATTCTTTGTGTTTTTGATTTTTTCATCTGAAAACATAGTGGTATCATGACAAAAACCTGACATTTAAATTATTAAAATTCTTAAAGTGAATGAATATTTGATATTCGTGATTAGGGCGGATGTTGGTTAAAATGGTTGGTTGATCCTGTCAGATTCTCTGCTTGGCTCCGATGAAGACGGGTCCTCGGAGGTTTTCCTGCCGACAGACAGCGACTACGACTCCAGCGACGCCCTGAGCCCCCGCGAGCTGGACCTGCTGTATTCTCCACCGCAGGATCTATCCCAGCAGGCCTTGCACTCGCTGGGCGGCAGCGCCCCCGACGTGCTCCAGATCCACGAGCTCAGGTGAGGAGATGGTTTGTAAATGAATCTTTTTATCAGATAAATGTTTCTGGTTCACTTTAATGGTCGATTAAACCCTTTAGACGTGGTGAAGATTTTATTTTATTATTATTAATTTTTTTTGTATCGTTTTTGTTCAAACTTTGGCCTGATTAAATATGTCTTATTATACTTAAAAATAAAAATTAAAGGGTATTAAATATATGCAGTCATCTTTTTAAAAATAAAAAGTGAAAATGATCCATTATTCTTAAAAAAGGCAAATTAAATGCTATTAAATATGTCTCACTACCTTTAAAAAATAAAATTAAATGTTATCAAATAGGGCTGATTGCCTCCAAAAAATTAAATGCAATTATATGTTTTGTTGTCCTCAAAAATGTAATGTTTTTAAGTATGTCTTATTATCCTTAAAAAAATGAAAATTACATACTATTTAATTTCTTATCCTTGAAAAATGAGCATTAAATGTTATTAAAAATGTCTTCTCCTTAAAATATATATCTCCTTTAAAAATTCAAATTAAATGCTATTAAATTCTTGTATTATCTTTAAAAAGTACAAATTAAAATGGTCGGTATTAAAAGTTTCGATCCATGGAAATGGGAGACAGTGAGAAAGTCTCATGCAATCTCTGCATATTGTTCATCTGTAAAAAAAAATAAAAATAAAAATCAATATTTAAATCAATAATTAAATCAAACTTGTGCTTTTGCATAATTTGCAGTTTTAAGTAAATAAAAACTTAGTACAGACAGGAAGTGGAGCCTCGTCCGATCACAGGGTACGATCTGGTCTGACGGATCGGGTTTTCCTCTCGTCTCTCAGGTACAGCGTCTGCCCCCCCGCAGACCTCCCCCTCTCACCGGCGGTGAAGGATCCGAAATCCTCCTCCC
>NC_056481.1:1581730-1676730 GCF_008729295.1 Plectropomus leopardus
CACACACTGCTGCTGCACACACACTGCTGCTGCACACACACACACTGCTGCTGCACACACACTGCTGCTGCACACACACACACTGCTGCTGCACACACACTGCTGCTGCATGCACACACTGCTGCTACACACACACACACACACTGCTGCTGCACACACACATACTGCTGCACACACACTGCTGCACCGTGCACAGTCACACTTGCCACTGCGAAGTAAAACAAAAATATGCTTATACTTTATTTTATAAAACTAATTTTTAAAAGTAATATTTAAGGGCAAATAAAAAATAAAAAAAACATCAAGGAAGAGTTTGGGTGCAGATATTTTTTAATAAAACTTTACAAAAGCCCTCTTAAAGGTGTGCTCTGTGCAGCTGTATTAAAAGTATTAAAAGAAGCGGTATCGGCATATATGCAATATTAAATGACACAGATCAGGATCAGGGACAAAAAATGTGGTTCCTAACTTACGTATCAAAAATAAAAGAAAATTATTAATACAAATAAAATTTTCCTACAAAATTTACAGAAATGTTGCGTGGTGGTATTGATCTTTATTCTTCGCTTGGTCTGCACTGGAGGTATCGATATTGAATTGATACTAGATAAATAGCTTTTTTTATTCTTTTTTTTTATAATATATTAGATTTTTCAAATTATGAAAATTATTTTTATTGTGAAATATTGTGAATACAAATTAAACTTTTGAAAGTCCAGTAAATTAATAAAATCAAGTACAATTTGCTGCAATAACAAAGATTTAAGTGAGAAAAACAGGCCAAACACTTTGTCCTGTAAGATGTAAATGATGCTGACAAAGTTTGAATTTGGGGACATAATTCGCATTAATTGAAAAAAAGGTAATAAATATTTTACATTTTATCTGATTGAAATATTCAGCATATTGTCAGATGTTTAAAATCATATAAACATTATATCTTAAGTGTTGTGACAATATGATATCGTGGGGCCTCTGGTGATTCCCAGCGGTAAATAACAGTATTGAAGTGCACACACACACACACACACACACACACACACACACACACACACACACACACACACACACACAAAGTGGGATTACTTAATAGCAGGCTGTTTCTGTCTGGAGTCTCCTTGTTGGTAAAAAACACAACCAGACTGTCATCAATCTGCTGCTGAACCGCTGACTGTCAACACACACACACGTGCATGCACGCACACACACAACAAAAAAAGTACAAAAATTAAAAGTACTGGGGAAAATTTCCCTGCTGTTGGATGAGAGAGGATGCTTAAAGTTACTCAGAAAGCAGGACTGATAAATGTGAGTGTGTGAGTGTGTGAGTGTGTGTGTGAGTGTGTGAGTGGGTGTGTGTGTGTGTGTGTGTGTGTGTGAGTGTGTGAGTGGGGGTGTGTGTGTGTGTGTGTGTGTGTGTGTGTGTGTGTGTGAGTGTGTGTGTTGGCGGCAGTCAGACCTGGTGGTGGGCGGCAGCAGAAATCGTCTGTCTCCTCACACCAGAGCGAAAACCTTGAAACGTCTCGGTGTAACATCCGAATTCTCCCACTCGTCCTACCTGTCAAAACACACACTGCTGTCTATCTGTGTACATATATCTGTGCGTACATATATCTGTGTACATATATCTGTGGGTACATAAATCTGTGTACATATATCTGTGCATACATTTATTTGTGTACATATATCTGTGCGTACATATATCTGTGTACATATATCTGTGCGTAAATAAATCTGTGTACATGTATCTGTGCGTACATATATCTGTGTACATATATGTGTGTACATATATCTGTGCGTACATATATGTGTGTACATATATCTGTGCGTACATATATCTGTGTACATATATCTGATATCTCTGTCATTATTCTAGGATTCTGTGGTTTGTTTGTTTTTTATAGAAACGTGCAGAAAACTGCAGATTCATTGTGAGTACCAACAAATCCTTCACTTTGAATCCCCCACAGACTGTTTTCGCCCAAAAACCTGCATTCTTCCTAAACGCCAGCAGGGGGCGACTCCTCTGCAACAAGGAGTCTGATTGTAAAGATGGAAATGAGCCGACCTCTCTCTTTACTTAATACTTCGATAAAGATTTTCCCGTTGAGTTTTCGGGCTGAATCATTAGTTTGCAGTCTTAATCAAAAAACAACTCATCACATGTCGCCGCTCTGTCAGCGACTGTCTGCGTCTCCTTATGATGTTTCCTTCCGCGTCAGCTGTTTACGCTCCAGGATGTCATCACGTTGATGTCAAAAAGTGCACGTGGTGGGAGGACGCAGCACGTCGTTACGTTTACACAACAGCGCGGACCGTCACGATGGTTAGATTTGGGCACGTGATGAGGGGCAGAAATTCAAAAACACACGTAAAACCTGCAAACGTAAAAACAGCCCATAAACAAAACACAAATCTGCAGCTTTTAATGTGATAACACATTTCCCCCAAGAGCAGCTGCCTACGCCAACGCAACATGAAATGTCCAAAAAAGACATCGACATGACGTATGTAGTTTACGTGTCTTCTGTGGACATCATTTGGTGACTAAATAAATAAACACGGGAAATACCGTTGATGAGGATTCCTTAAATTAGTTTTTAAAATAACTGTGACTCACATATGAAATGTTTGGGACATTTTACAAAGAATCATCGAGACATCGAGCCCTCCCCGAACACAGTCGAGTTCAACAAAGTGCCAGCCACCACACACACACACACACACACACACACACACACACACACACAGACACACACACACACACACACACACACACACACACACACACACACACACACACACACACACACATACACACACACACACACAGATCAAAAAGCCAGTCTTGACCCGAACTAAATACCTGTCCAGCCTGAAGTGATAAGAATCTGTTTGGCATCCTCCATCCCACATTTTTTAGTACTTTAAAACCCTTTTAAAACTAAACAAAAAAAGGCCCCAAATAACCAATAAATTAGTACAAAGTTACAAAGAAAATTACCAAAAATAAACAAAAATAAAAATGAATAAAAATAATAAAAATAAATAAAGTTAAATAAATAACGTCCTAATATTCTTTTAAAATATTTTTTTTCTGTTACAAAATTTTAAATGTGTAAGTAAGAGGATTATAAATTTAGTTTTTTTCTGATTGATGATCGCTAATAATCCCCACCAGCTAATTTTTAGGTCTTTTTAAAATAATAATAATAATAATAAATAATACTTTTTATTTATGAAGTGCTTTTCAAGTTCTCATAAACACTGTTTAATAGCTCAAAATCAACATAGAAACCTTTTTAAAACTTTTTTTTTTGTATTTTTTCCTTTTAAAAAAAACGTTTTTGTTGGGTTTTGGTTTTTTTTTTTTCAGTTTGCGGGACGTTTTCATACCAAGTTGCTCATGATGTTTTTTCTCATGTTTTTGAATGACATCAAACCATTTTTTTCAGGTTTCGGAGGTTAAAAATTCGAGCAAAAGGCGTCTTGATGTTGATGTTGATGCAAGGAAGTTTAAAATACGTTTACTGTCACAGAGTATTTTTTACAGTGTCATATTAATACTTTTTACTGCAGTTAAGAATCTGTAAAAACAAAGAGTCTCAGTCCTGTGGTTTATAAACCAACTGTCCCTTTTTTATTTTACAGCATCTTACGATGAGTTTTAATGAAGAGTTTCTGATATTAGCAGAACTCTTCATTTTTTTCTCCATAAATTCATTTTTTAATAATTCAGTATAAATATATAACAGTGTACAATCAAGATACACTGAATTAAAAATACAGTAGATCTGATTTATATAAATAATACTGTCCTTCATTTTTATACAAAGTTCTGTTTGTCAAATAAAATAAAAACATGTACATCAAATACACTGTAAAATCTGACAAGTTGATTTTACTTTTTAAAAAATGATTAAAAAATATGAGTATATAGAACTATTAATCTTAATGTACATTTACTTTATATCTAACTGTTAAGTTTACTCAACATTTAATTAGATTTAATTCATTTTCAAACTTAATTAAATTTGAAGTTGCTGCAATGTAAAAATTCATAATCATTTGAATCAAATCAGTCTTAATAAGTTTTAGCAGCTAAAGTAAACCAGCTGTACTGTATGTACAGATGTATCTGTATTCTGGCTGCAAACTATTCAGTTATGTTTCCGTTTTCTTAAACATTTTAAGAAACAGGACTTAAAGATCTCTGAACTTTATCACAATCAAACCCTCTTCGTCATTATCACTTAAGTCAGACTCACTTGGTTTAATGAAGATGTTAACACTTAGAAAGTTTAATTGAATAAATCTTGTCATTTTTAAGTTGTACCAAAAATTTCAGAAATCAAGTAAACATAAACTTAACTTTAAACTTAGCCGAAAAAATTCAATATAAATTAAGATTTCCAGTAATACGTACTTTTTCAAAGCAGTCAGTTTCCAAGATTAAGTTTTAAGTTGGATCAACTTGTCTGATTTGCGAGGTTCTCACTGCACAGTGCACCGCAACACAACTGACAGAAAACTGACACTTTGGGGATATTTTTAGCACGAAATTAAAATGTTAAAAAAAATATAAAGTTAAATGTTTTTACTCATTAATGACATTTTTTTAAAACTTTTTGCTGACTCTTCTCTGACTCTTTGAATGTTTGATAAAGCTTCTTTTACGTAAAAATAATCCGAAACGTTTTGTTTCCAATATTTATTTTAATTAAGATCAACTTGCCAGATTTTACAGTTTGACCTTTCTCACACTGTTCCGATGCACCGCAACACTTTTTACTCATTAATGACAAATTTCTTCAGTTTGTGGCAAGAAAACAAGCTGCTCTGACTCACTAAATGACTCACTAAAATCAGAAAAGTTTGGTTTTCCAATATTACTTAAGTAAGATCATCTTGTCAGGTTTTACAGTGCATTCTCACACTGCACAGTGCAGCTCAGGCTGAGAGAAAAGCACTTTGGGGTTGAACTTTTTTTTCTCTTTTGGGACTTTTACACATTGCGTCAAAATGTTGAAACAAAGAAAGTAATTTTTATTTTTACTCATGAATGATAATTTTTTTCCATTTTTCTGCAAAGCAATAAGTTGCTCTGACTCACTCAATGTCTGATAAAGCTGCTTGTGTATAAAAATAATATAAAATCTCGGTTTCCAAGATTATTTTAAGATCAACTTGTCAGATTTTACGTCTCACACTGCACAGTGCACCCCAAAACAAAAAACTTTTTTCTCTGTTGGGACTTTTTAACATGAAGTCAAAACTTTGCAGCTCGAAAAACAGGTTGTTCTGACTCTTTAAGTGTCTGATAAAGCTCCTTGTGTATAAAAAATAATCCTCAAAGTTGGCTTTTAGTGACTGGTTGCAGCAGCAGAGTCTGTTTTTTTTATTTTCAGTTGAGGCACGAGCACTTGCACTCGGTGATGACCGGGTACTGGACCGGGATCCAGGCGCATTTCAGAGCGCCCTTTTTCTGCAGGCAGCGCCATCGCAGGATCGTAAAATGAGTCGATTTGGCAGCTTTGCAGAACATCCCTTCGGGGATGGAACAGGAGCGTTTATTGTAGCAGCTGCCCCACCTTCAGGTAGCGCGGCCAGAAGCGGCTGCCCAGGTCGTTCCAGGCGTAAACCACCGGGCAGCCGGTGTACGACCACAGCCACAGCTGCAGCCGCCGGCGCAGCTTCTTGCTCGGCTTCTGCTTCTTTCCGTGCTGCACCTCGAACTCCATGGCCCGGATGTCTTTGGGCATCGCTCCGGAGAGCTTCAGCCGCAGGCTCGCGTCGCTCGCGTCCTCGCTGCCCGCGTGCTTGTCCTCCGGCGGGGACAGTGACATGGACTGCGGGTCGAAGTGGCTCCCCAGAGCGCTCCGGAGCTCCGTCTCGTTCAAGTCCTTCTCCCGGGGATCCAGCACCGGGTCCGGGTCCTCGTGCAGGTCCAGAATGGGCAGCGTGTCGCTGGGGATGGGCCGGAGGAGATAGTAGTGTTGGCACGCGCCCTCCTCTATCCTGAAGCCCAGAGAGAGCGCGAGCACAAACACAGCCCACAAACAGCTCGAGTTATCCATCTGATCAGTTCACAGGTTAATTCCTCCGCCAGAAACGCGCGCGCGATATCCAAAGTATCCAAGTCCGAGCTGAGCGCGCGCGCAACTGACGCAACCGCGAGCGCTCAAAAAAAAAAAAAAAAAAACAGAACTAAAAAAAAAAAAAACCAAAACTTGTCAGCAACTTTGGGACAGAGAGAGCGGACAGTCCATGTCCCGGTCCCCGCTCCGGCAGACTCAGCCCCGAGCTGCCCCGGTCAGCAGGGCCCGGAGAGACGGCGCAGCGGCCCGCGGGACGCCGCTCTCAGTCCGCATGTTGGCGCACCGGCTGCTGCTCCTCTGGTGCTCCTCTGGTGCTCCCCTCTGGTGCTCCCCTGGTGCTCCTCTGGTGCTCCCCTGGTGCTCCTCTGGTGCTCCCCTGGTGCTCCTCTGGTGCTCCTGCAGCCTGACTGAAGGCTCCTCTGACTGCAGCCACAGATCCAGCAGGGCGGTGATGTAACCCCCCCCCCCCCCCCCCCCCTCTGATGGTACACTCCCTCCTCACTAAGACTCACAGTTTACACACAAGCTCCGTCATTACATTAATGACGGTAATAATGATGTAGTAACTTTATCTTGTGACATTTTTTTCTCATTTGCGTAAACAAATTTGTTCATTCAGAAGTTTAAAAACAGTTCGCACACAAACATGAAGTGAAAGTCGCTGCCAAAAAACGACAAACACTCACTAAACACTGAAAACAATTTGCAAATATTTCAGCCTGTTTTCATTCTGAACTCCTAAAATAACGCCACCCTGACAGTTTTTTTTCTGGCACAAAAAGCCACATTTCACACGTTAAGCTGCTGGACGGCGTCACGACATCTTTAACGGCGTAATGTAAGGAGGAGCGGAGGATGGATCCAACAAACCCCGGACTTTCATGCAGGAGTGCAACACGTTCACAAACCGGCTCCGTCAGTGACGTTCTACGTTTACTTACGACGTTTTAGGTTTTTCCTTCTGCATCAGCTGTTTACGCTCCGGGATGCCGTTACTGTGATGTCAACGAATGCACCTAAAACGTCAGCAGGAGACGCAGAAGGTCACTGACAGAGCGGCGCCACGTGACGAGTTGGGATGAGATCGCGCTGAACTCCTGCAGGAAAGTTCAGCCCGTTCTCGCTCCGAACTCTTCAAATACGTCCGTTCTGTCAGTGCTTTCAGCGTACCAGCGTGACGCCAAAAGCCACCTCCCACGTCCAATATAAAATATTTAAAATAATATGATATTATTATCATTTTTTAAGCTCTTCATCCAAAACATTTCAGTGTTTTGGTTTTTTTAACTGTCTTTTCTTTTTTTTTTTTTTTTACTTTTCCTTTAAAAGAATATATATATATTTTAACTAATTTTCAGGTAATTTTCTTGTAAAATTTTTGGGGGGGCCCGTTGTCACTATGGCCCCCGGGGCCACCACACTGTCTGTATTTGCGGCCCTGATCGGAGCTGCAGACAGACTGTCAGGAGCTCTTACCTTCTGTCCACGCTGAAGCTTTCTCTCTCCGCCTGATTTCTCCCTAAAAAAAAAACTTTTGTTTTACGACTTTTCATAAAAGTAAATCTAACTCGGCAGCGGCGTCCACCTTCAGCTCCGATGTTAAAACTGATCCGGTCAGAGACGAACTTAAATATATAAAACATAAATCAGTCACACAGTTCAGCCTCAGAGCGGAAAATCTTCAACTGTGAAGAAATAAAATCACACTTCAGAATAAATAAATCAGCCCGAAGCTTAAATCAACAACATTTTCACTGTAGTCTGGTTTATTTCCACAAACGCTTTCAAGTCCTGAACCAATTAAAGATTTTATTATTGAAAACTGAATTGAATAGGATTAACTCTGTTTCATTTTCTCTGAGAAATATTCAGCTTTAAAGAATAAATATGAAAATTTTTTTTTGCAGTTAAACTATAAAGTGTTGAATAGAAAATGCGTTTTGAGTAAAAGCTCCAGCAGCCTGTAAATGACGTGTGGAGGCAGATAAAGACTCTTAGCTGGTCACAATTCTCCGAGTGGTTGAGTCAGTCGGGCTGCAGCCGGCGGGCAGAGACCGTTGGTATGTTTGCTCATGTTGTAAAGGTTGAATTACGAGGCTGATAAAAAAAAACAACTCTTGTCTGAGACACTAATGCAGAAGAAGCCCGGGCGGAGATAAAGGGCCGACTGTAGCTGCGGAGACGGGGACAAACAGGCCCTGAATGTGTGGACCAGGTTCCTGTTGGGTTAATGTGTCCACGCGGAGTTTGTAACGCTGCAGCGAGCGGAGCGACCTGAGAGCAGCGGCGTCCTCCTTTACTCCGTGGAAGGTCATTATTGGCAGGAAGACTCAGCAAAGTCGCATCAGAGGCCGGACGCCGTGAAGCTTTAATGGTTTTCGGTGGAAGAGACGTCCTTCAGTCCACTCACAGCAAAAAACTGAGCTCTTACAGCACTTTGTGTTAAATCTTTCTTCAGAAATGTCTTCAAATTTGGCATGAGCCTTTGAGTGGTGTCAACAATGAGATTTTGATGGTCAAAGGTCAAGGTCACTGTGACCTTGACCTTTGACAACCAAAATCAGCTTATCATTGAGTGGAAGTTTGTGCCAAATTTTACGAAATTCCCTCATGGTCTTCACGAGCTATCATATTCATAAGAATAAGACAAATAAGCTCACAGTGACCTTGACCTTTGACCTCTGACCACCACATTCTGATCAGTTCATTTTTGAGTCCAAGTGGACTTTTGTGCCAAATTTGAAAGAAATCCCTCAAGGTATTCTTGAGATATTGCATTCACAAGAATGAGATGAATGCAAGGTCACCATGACTTTGACCTATGACCATCAAATTTTTCTCAGTTCATTATTGAGTCTACTTGAACATTTTGTGCTAAACTTGAAGAAATTCCTTGAAGGTGTTCTTGAGATATTGGTTTCACAAGAATGAGACAGACGTGGTCGCAGTGACCTTGATCTTTGACCTCTGATTACCTCTGATGACCTCTGATATTAAATTCTGATCAGTTCATCCTCAAATCCAATTGGACATTTGTGCCAAATTTGAGGAACCTTACTAAAGGCCTTCTCTAGATATTGTATTCATGAGAATAAGATGGATGCAAGATCACAGTGACCTTGACCTTTGAGAGTCAGAGAAAAGAAAATTATTTTAAATTGATATTTTTTTTTTAGAAATAGGGAAATATGTACATAATTTTATAAAAATTATACTTACACCTTTATTAACATTTTAAAATATATTTATTTTTATTATATTTTTATTTTTTCCTCCATATTTGTTTTGATTATTTTTTTCACCTTTTTCCCGCTTTTTTGGGGTTTTTTTTTTTTTTGTAACTTGTAACTTTTTAACAGAAATCAAGCCAATTTGCTCGGGTTTCAAAAGGTTAAATCGCTTAAAGGAGGTCTAAGGTGGAATCAGTTTATCCTGAACATGATTTTGGCGACTAAATTTCACGAATTTTTCAATCTGATCAATTTGACTTTTCAGTTTTAGAATTTGATTCATTAGAACGACAACAAGATCAAAATATTTAATTTTTTTTAAAATTCATTTTATTTTAGCTTCTTTAAAGATTCTACTTTTGTAACTGTAATTTTATGCCTCTGTTGTTTTTAATTCTCTTTGATTGAACACTTGTATTATTCAATTATTGTCGTTATTTTTTGTAAATTTGGACATAAAGATGTTTGTAAAATGACTTATTTATTAGATGAGTGGAGTTTTTTGACTCTTTAGCTTGTGTGACCATTTTTTCACTCTGGCTGATGTTTTCGGGTTTCCAGAAAACCTGGAGAGTAAAATGTTTAATAACTGAACCAGAAAAACGTTGAAACAGAGAGAACAGTAACGTTTGTTCAGCGTGAAGACTTTAGAGGATTTACTGCGCCGTGAATCTGAAACCTGCAGGAGAAGATCCACGTTCCTCTGAATCCTTCATGTGAGTTCAGCGAGCTGCAGCAACATTTCTTCCTCTTCCTCTTCTTCCTCCCGTGACCCTGCCGCCTCTCGTCTGCTGGTAATTTTCGGTCTGTGACGGGCGCCGCTAAACTGTCATATCTCTGTGGAGAGGAAGTCAGATAAGATTCCTGTCTCTTTGTAAACCTTTCATCCTTCACTTCCACATCACGGTCTGAGAGAAGGACCCACAGGAGACCCGAGTTCACGCTCGGATGGATCTGACGGACGACTGGAGGCGCCACACAGACGCTGAGCAGGAACAACAAGATTTTTTTACATTTTTTATTCGATCAAACCACATTTTTTATCATATTTTTGGGTAATTTAGGTTTTGCAGCAGAATCTGTTGTGGCGGTCAGAGGAACACCTATTTAAATTTGACAAAAACGTGGATTCAATGATGAATTGATGAGATTTCGATGGTCATGGGTAAAGGTCACGGTGAACAGAATATCTGAAGATGGCCTTACGGGAGTTTTTATCAAATTTGGCACAAATGTTCACTTGGACTCAAGGATGAACTGATCTGAATTTGGTGGTCATAGGTAAAAGTTCAAGGTCACTGTGACCTTGTCTGTGTAATTCTTGTGAATGTGATATCTCAAGTAATTTGATTTTGATGGTCACGGGTCAAGGTCACGGTGGCGTTGGATGAACTGTAAGCTGAAACGTGAGGCGTCCAAACACGTGACGGTGACACTTTAAAAACGTCTGTTTTTGTGATTTGTTTTTCTGTTCTACATTTATGTTTTTATACTTTTGCAGAGCAGTACTTTCTTTGATATTTCATGTTCTCTGAACGTGACCATTACGCACTAAAAAGCAGATAAATGACAACAAACCTAATTCTGATCCAAAATTGCGCCGCAGAGACTCTGATCATCAAACACAGAAGCAGCCAGATCGTCTCCCTCCAAAAACATTACGTCACGTCAGAGTCCGGCGATCACGTTCACTTATCATCAAAAGCCTCGCTGCCATTAACATTTTCCATAGATCCCAGTTTGCGGCTGTGCGTTTCCACTACAGACAGACACACGGACATCCACATGTTTTGAATCACACTTTCCTTTGATTTTTTCCAGAGCGGCGGTGATACGGCCCAGCGCAGTGGATCAGTGGCTCGTCCACTTCACCGCGTGTGTTGGTAAATGAAGTTTTTTTAATCTTCTCGGCGAATCAGACGGCCTCCCAGCTCGAAGCACAAACAGTTCGTGACCGCGGCTCGTTGTTTGTGGCGCTCCTTTGATGGTGAGACAAACTGGAGCAATTTGGACGCTCCATTTAGTGAGAAGGCTTCAAGGTGGCAGAGACGGGTCAGCACAGGTCCTCTCACTTCATGAGTGCATTTTGAATACTCGGTGGGGTTTTGGAGTATTTTCAGTGTGGTATTTGTACTTTGAAACCTGGATTGACATCACTTCTCTGAAAGTATTTAAACTTTCAAAACATGGGGATGAAAATCAATGAGCAACTTGTCCAAAAATGTCGCGATAAATGCAAAAAAAAACCCCACTTTAAAAAACACCATATTCTAATGATCATAATTACATTTTACAGAATAATTAAACTTTTTTGGCACTTTTTTTTTCTTGTCATTCCCGCATTTATTGGTTTGTTTGTTTACTTCTTTTGTTCTGATTTTTAGGCAATTTCTTAAAATACTTTTAACAATATTTTAGCTGTTTAGTCTCTCATTGCCTTCATACCATGTTTCTTCTGAACAAATCAAGCCAATTTGCTCAGGTTTCAAAGGGTTAAAGTATCTGCTCATATTTCACCTCCTCCCTCATTCTTTCTGCAGAAGAAGAATTATCATTTCAAAGCAGCCAGAAGAATACATTATCTTTAACGTCCTCGATATCCGTGGAAAGACGAGACTTCGCTGTGAAATACAGACGTTGAACCAGATGTTGTTTCTGCTCGCTGTCGACCGAAACGCGCAGAAATATTCCCTCGTTTAAACGATTTCTTCCAATAAATCCTCCTCAAGAGTTCAGGAGAGATTCGAGCTCTAAAAGTTAGTCTGAGGAGGTTTATTCAGGCCGAAGTTTGAAGTTTATTTGAAGGTTTTTCAGAAGAAAATGTTTCTGCATTTCTGCAAACTGCAAATATGTTTTTAAAAAATGTTTTTAAAATGTATTTTATCAAAGTGTCTGAGCTGACTTTGTTGTCAAGGGGATGATGTTGTGACAGAACATTACGCCTTTTTTTTATATAAACTGCTGATTTTTTATTATTTATAAATAATAAAATGATCATATTAATTAAAAGTACCTTTAAAAACAGACGAGTTTCTTGCAGAGGCACAAAAAAAAAGTCAAACAGTAAAACCGAACTAAGACCAGACAAAAAAGAAAAATCCGAAAATAACAACAACAACAACAACAACAACAACAACAACAACAACAACAACAACAACAACCCCCCCCCCCCCCTGTTTGAAGAATATTAGCAGTAAACACAGAAAATAATAGTATTAATAAAAGAATTAAACACACGGCCGGGGCAGAAAAAAAGAATAAATTAAAAAAATGAAATACAAACTAAAATAGATAAATAAAACAGACAAATAACACAAAAAAAAAAGTCTATAAAAAATGGGTTTTAAGTTTCCAGTCGCGATCGTGCCGACAAAAGCAGGTATTTTAAGCCCGAACGTGATCTTTGTCTATCTCTGAGTGACTTTAGTGTTTAAAAAAACCGGACTACACGTTAACCGCAGCGTTGTTCAGGTTTTAAACGCCACTTCAAAACAACAAGTTACGACTCCAGACCAGTTCCGAAGGTTGTCCGTCGATGGGGTTTGAGCTGCCGTCTGTTAAGAGTTAAATCCTGAAGTTTGTTGGAAAATGAGAACAAATATATCCCATGATGCTTTTTATTTGTAACTTCATCTTTATGGACATAAAGCGACGATAAATATGATTTTTTTTCCTGCTTTATGGAGTCACTGCTGCACATAAAGGTTATGGACTAAAGCTGAAAGCTGAACGTTATCCGGCGTGTGGACGTGTTGGTCGGGAGACGTGGATGAAGGTCTGATCTGTTTGTGATAAATCTGGGACAGATGTGGTCCAAAAACACGCAGACTGTGTGATTCCTTCACTCCGACATGTTTGTGTGCAGAGTTTCAGTCTGAGGTGAATAAATGATTCTCTCTGAGTCCTTCAGCAGCGATCCTGTGGTTTGGACCGACGCTCCGAAATGCTTTTCGAGCGCTCCGGCGGGAAAACTCCCCGCCAGCGGTGGTGTGAGATTCCAGTTGGTTCACACCCTCCCCACACGGCGTCCTGCCCCCCCCGCCGCGGCTCGGCTGCCGGTCGGTCAGGAGATTCCTCCGACTCCTCCAGTCACACAGAGACCAGCTGACAGGAAGTGACAGCAGAGAGCGTTTTGTCCCGCAGCCAATAAAACTGCAGGAATCCCTCAAAGTCATGACACAGAGTACACGGCAAAGGTACTTTTACATTTTCTGCACCTTTTTTTACTTCGTCTCAGAGGGAAATATTTGACTTTTTTCTGCACGACATTTATCTCACAGATTTAGTGAACTTCACAGATTCAGATTATTGAAACAAAATCAACAATCAACTAATAACCGTTGATGTATAATTATAGATGAAACTTCCAGCAGAATATAAAATAATCACATTAAGCTCCAGGCTGCAGCAATAAAGTGACGCACACATTAATGCATCAGTAATAATAACACAATGCTTTGTATTTTTACTGTCTAATCCTATGAGACATTTGTGACAAATTTTGTCATAATACACGAACGACTTCTTAAATTACCGCCAAAAACATGTTTTATGAAGTCACCTTTGACTGTCAAATTCTAATCAGTTCATTCTTGTGTTTGAGTGGACGTTTGTGCCAAATTTGAAAGAATTCTCTCACGGTGCTGTTAAGATATCGCGTTCACGAGGATGAGACAGACAAGGTCACCATGATCTTAACCTTTGACCTACAAATTCTAATAAGCTGACCTGTGACCAACAAAATCTTATCGATTCATCGTTGAGTCCAAGTGGACGTTTGTGCCAAACTTGAAGAAATTCCCTCGAGGTGTTCTTGAGATATCGTTTTCACGAGAACGGGACGGAGCTACGTATGAAAAACCCATAAACAAAATAAACAGATAAAAGGGTGCACGAAAAAGAAAGAATAACTAAAGTTCCCGTTAATTTTTGGGACATCCTTTTTCTCTCATTGCCTTCTTCCCATGTTTTTTTGTTTTTTTCAACCATATTTGCCTCCTTTTTTTCTGTAAATCACATTTTAAACTTTAAACGGATTATTTGTTTCTCCTCTAAAACTGAATTCATTTCTCTTATCGTCCACATTTCCATCTTTCTAACTTTGCTGAGAAACGTTGAGAGAAACCAACGAGGAGCACTTATCTTGCTGTCGTTATGGTAACCCCAAGATGTCCTCAGACGGACGCTGAATTGGAGACGGCCTCCTCAAACTAAAAGGAAACAGTCATGAAATGTTACCCCCCCCCCCCCCCCCCCCCCAAACGTACAGATACCCCCCCGTAACCCACCTCATCCCTGCCCTCCCCCCCCCACCCCCTGACCCCCCCCCCCCCCACATACCCAGAAGAAACCCCCCCCCACCCCCCCCCCCCCCCCCCCCCCCCGACCCCCCCCCCCCCCCCCCCCCCCCCCCCACCCCCCCCCCCCCCCCCACCCCCCCCCACCCCCCCCCCACCACCCCCCCCCCCCCCCCCCCAACCCCCAAAAACCCCCCCCACCCCCCCCCCCCCCCCCCCCCCCCCCACCCCCCCCCCACCCCCCCCCCCCCCAACACCCCCAAAAAAACCCCCCCCCCACCCCCCCCCCCCCCCCACCCCCCCCCCCCCCCCCCCCCCCCCCCCCCCCCCCCCCACCCCCACCCCCCCCCCCCCCCCCACCCCCCCCCCCCACCCCCCCCCCCCCCCCCCCCCCCCCCCCCCCACACCCCCCCCCCCCCCACCACACCCCCACAAACACCACCACCCCACACACCACACACACCCACACCCACACCCCCCCCCACCCCACACACTCCCCCCCACACACACACACACACACACACACACACACCACACACACACAGGTTTTCTGTTCTGAAGAGACGTTTTTCAAGTATCATTTTTTAGATATGTTAAATACGACAGAGGAATAAAAATACCGCGGCAGGGCTGACTGATAACAGGCCATAAATCTTTGTTTTTTCAGATCAATGGGCAGGTTTTTCAGGGTTTTTTTTGGATAACTGACTGTCGGACAAATGGACTTTCTTGGTCCAATAGGACGTTTTTCGTAGTTTAGGGGTTTGTGTAATAATGGGCCGTCAGAACAACAGCACGGCAGCTTTATTTCTGCTGAAAAGTTGGACATTTTAAATTTTAACACGAGGGTCTGTGGGGACGGACTCAGCCTCTAGTGGACATTAGAGGAACTGCAGGTGTTTGGTACGTCCAGAATGTCGTCTTTTTCGGCCTCGGGGGTTGCTGCTCGGATAAAAAAACATTATAATTCAGACATAAGATGTATTATTTACATTTCAAAAGATGAATAAAATGATCTAAACTTCCTTTAACGTCCCCTCAGTTTTGCATCACGGGAGAATACTGTGTGGACGGGGATTTTAAATATCCAGTCCAGAACGTACCGTCGAGTATTATCGAACCATCACGGTGCAGCTGAGCTCAGATCACGAACTTCTCAACAGAACATGAGAAAACAATGATTTTAACCCTTTAAAACCTGAGAAAATTGGTTTGATTTATTTCAAACACATGGAGAGGAAGTGACAAGCAATTTCACAACATGATGCAAAAATTTCCAAAAACAATTAGTAAAAGAAAGTTGCAAGAAAATTATGTGAAAATAAGCATTAAAAAGAAAAAAAAGTGCTAAAAATGATTAAATTCTTGACACCCTCTACTTATTCTAATTTCTTGGAATTAAAAGGAAATCACTTAAAAAGTGCAGAAATTTAAATTATTTTATAAATATTAAATTTAATTTTGCCCCCCCCCCCCCCCCCCCCCCCCCCCCCCCCCCCCCCCCCCCCCCCCCCCCCCCCCCCCCCCCCCCCCCCCCCCCCCCCCCCACACCCCCCCAAGGAACAACCAAAATAAATCAAACCAATTTTCTCAACATTTTAAAGGGTTAAAATCATTGTTTTCTCATGTTCTGTTGAGAAGTTCGTGATCTGAGCTCAGCTGCACCGTGATGAAATTAATTTCGATAATACTCGACGGTACGTTCTGGACTGGATATTTAAAATCCCCGTCCCACACAGTATTCTCCCGTGATGCAAAACTGAGGGGACGTTTAAAGGAAGTTTAGATCATTTTATTCATCTTTTGAAAAATGTAAATAATACATCTTATGTCTGAATTATAATGTTTTTATCCGAGCAGCAAACCCCGAGGCCGAAAAAAAGACGACATTCTGGACGTACTTAAACACACTGCAGTTCCTCTAATGTCCACTAGAGGCTGAGTCCGTCCCCACAGACCCTCGTGTTAAAATGTCCAACTTTTCAGCAGAAATAAAGCTGCCGTGCTGTTGTTCTGACGGCCCATTATTACACAAACCCCTAAACTACGAAAAACGTCCTATTGGACCAAGAAAGTCCATTTGTCCGACAGTCAGTTATCAAAAAAAACCCTGAAAAACCTGCCCATTGATCTGAAAAAACAAAGATTTATGGCCTGTTATCAGTCAGCCCTGCCGCGGTATTTTTATTCCTCTGTCGTATTTAACATATCTAAAAAATGATACTTGAAAAACGTCTCTTCAGAAAAAAAAAACTGTGTGTGTGTGTGGTGTGTGTGTGTGTGTGTGTGTGTGTGTGTGTGTGTGAGTGTGTGTGTGTGTGTGTGTGGGGTGTGGTGGGTGGGTGTGTGTGTGTGTGGGGTGTGGGTGTGTGTGTGTGTGTGTTGTGTGTGGTGTGTGTGTGTGTGGGTGAGTGTGTGTGTGTGTGTGTGTGGGTGTGTGTGTGGGGTGTGTGTGTGTGTGTGTGTTGTGTGTGTGTGTGTGTGTGTGTGGGGGTGTGTGGGTGTGGGGTGTGTGGTGTGGGTGTGAGTGTGGGTTTTGGTGTGTGTGTGGGCCTGGGTGTGGGTGTGTGGTGTGTGGGGGGGTGTGAAATGGGGGCATTGTGGGTGTGTGAGTGGGGGGGGGGGTGGGGTTGTGGGGGTGAGTGGGTGTGTGTCAAGGGGTGTGTGTTGTTGTGGGTGTGTGGGTGTGGGTGGTGTTTGGGTGTGATGTGTGTGTGTGTGTGGGTGTTTGTGAGTTGTGTGGGTGAGTGTGTGTGTGTGTTGAGTGTGGGTGTGTGAGGGTTTTTTTGTGGTGTGTGTGTGTGTGTGTGGGGAGGGTTTGTAATGTGTGGTGGGGGTGGGGAGTGTGTGGGGTGTGTGTGTGTTGTGTGTGTGTGGGTGGGGGTGTGTGTAAGTGTGGGGGTTGGGGTGTGTGGGAGTCGGTTTTCATTTTCGTCCTCGCCGTCATATCTGAGGCATTTGGGTATGTGAGTCAAGCTCTGCCGGTCAGAGGACGTGTTAGCTTGCGAGCTTGCAGACGATGAGGTGAGTTTGCCATATCTGTACGTTTATTTAACTTTTATGTCATTTACATAACATTTCATGACTGTTTTCCTTTTAGTTTTTTAAGTCTGTTCTGAGGCCGTCCTCCAATCAGCGTCCGTCTGAGGACATCTTGGTTTACCATAACGACAGCAAGATAAGTGCTCCTCGTTGGTTTCTCCAACTCAGCAAAGTTAGAAAGATGGAAATGGTGGACGATAAGAGAAATGAATTCAGTTTTAGAGGAGAAACAAATAATCCGTTTAAAGTTTAAAATGTGATTTACAGAAAAAAAGGAGGCAAATATGGTTGAAAAAAAAACAAAAAAACATGGGAAGAAGGCAATGAGACGAAAAAGGATGTCCCAAAAATTAACGGGAACTTTAGTTATTCTTTCTTTTTCGTGCACCCTTTTATCTGTTTATTTTTTTTATGGGTTTTTCATACGTAGCTCCGTCCCGTTCTCGTGAAAACGATATCTCAAGAACACCTCGAGGGAATTTCTTCAAGTTTGGCACAAACGTCCACTTGGACTCAACGATGAATCGATAAGATTTGGTTGGTCACAGGTCAGCTTATTAGAATTTGTAGGTCAAAGGTTAAGATCATGGTGACCTTGTCTGTCTCATCCTCGTGAACGCGATATCTTAACAGCACCGTGAGAGAATTCTTTCAAATTTGGCACAAACGTCCACTCAAACACAAGAATGAACTGATCATTAGAATTTGACAGTCAAAGGTGACTTTCATAAAACATGTTTTTTGGCGGTAATTTAAGAAGTCGTTCGTGTATTATGACAAAATTTGTCACAAATGTCTCATAGGATTAGACAGTAAAAATACAAAGCATTGTGTTATTATTACTGATGCATTAATGTGTGCGTCACTTTATTGCTGCAGCCTGGGCTTTTTAATGTGATTATTTTATATTCTGCTGGAAGTTTCATCTATAATTATACATCAACGGTTATTAGTTGATTGTTGATTTGTTTCAATAATCTGAATCTGTGAAGTTCACTAAATCTGTGAGATAAATGTTGTGCAGAAAAAGTCAAATATTTCCCTCTGAGACGAAGTAAAAAAAGGTGCAGAAAATGTAAAAGTACCTTTGCCGTGTACTCTGTGTCATGACTTTGAGGGATTCCTGCAGTTTTATTGGCTGCGGGACAAAACGCTCTCTGCTGTCACTTCCTGTCAGCTGGGTCTCTGTGTGACTGGAGGAGTCGGAGGAATCTCCTGACCGACCGGCAGCCGAGCCGCGGCGGTCGCAGGACGCCGTGTGGGAGGGTGTGAACCAACTGGAATCTCACACCACCGCTGGCGGGGAGTTTTCCCGCCGGAGCGCTCGAAAAGCATTTCGGAGCGTCGGTCCAAACCACAGGATCGCTGCTGAAGGACTCAGAGAGAATCATTTATTCACCTCAGACTGAAACTCTGCACACAAACATGTCGGAGTGAAGGAATCACACAGTCTGCGTGTTTTTGGACCACATCTGTCCCAGATTATCACAAACAGATCAGACCTTCATCCACGTCTCCCGACCAACACGTCCACACGCCGGATAACGTTCAGCTTTCAGCTTTAGTCCATAACCTTTATGTGCAGCAGTGACTCCATAAAGCAGGAAAAAAATCATATTTATCGTCGCTTTATGTCCATAAAGATGAAGTTACAAATAAAAAGCATCATGGGATATATTTGTTCTCATTTTCCAACAAACTTCAGGATTTAACTCTTAACAGACGGCAGCTCAAACCCCATCGACGGACAACCTTCGGAACTGGTCTGGAGTCGTAACTTGTTGTTTTGAAGTGGCGTTTTTTTAAAACCTGAACGCTGCGGTTAACGTGTAGTCCGGTTTAAACACTAAAGTCACTCAGAGATAGACAAAGATCACGTTCGGGCTTAAAATACCTGCTTTTGTCGGCACGATCGCGACTGGAAACTTAAAACCCATTTTTATAGACTTGCTTTTATGTTTATGTGTCATCTTTGTCTGTTTTATTTATCTATTTTAGTTTGTATTTCATTTTTTAATTTATTCTTTTATTCTGCCCCGGCCGTGTTTAATTCGTTTTTTAATACTATTATTTTCTTTTATTCTTCAAACAGGATTTACTCTTATTGTTTTTTACGGGTTGTTGTTGTTGTTTTGTTGTTGTTGTTTGTTGTTGTTGTTGTTGTTGTTGTTATTTTGATAGTTTTTCTTTTTTCTGGTTAGTTTCGGTTTTTTTTTTTGTTTGACTCTTATTTGTTGTTTCCTCTGCAAGAAACTCGCCTCTGTTTTTTAAAGGTACTATACAAATAAAATGATCATTATTATTATAAATTTAAAAAATCAGTAGTATATATATATAAAAAAGGCGTCTGTCCTCGGTGTCACACTGTCCATCATCCCCTCCACCTCCTGAGAACAAAGTCAGCTCAGACACTTTGATAAAATACATTTTAAAAACATTTTAAAAACATATTTGCAGTTTGCAGAAATGCAGAAACATTTTCTTCTGAAAAACCTTCAAATAAACTTCAAACTTCGGCCTGAATAAACCTCCTCAGACTAACTTTTAGAGCTCGAATCTCTCCTGAACTCTTGAGGAGGATTTATTGGAAGAAATCGTTTAAACGAGGGAATATTTCTGCGCGTTTCGGTCGACAGCGAGCAGAAACAACATCTGGTTCAACGTCTGTATTTCACAGCGAAGTCTCGTCTTTCCACGGATATCGAGGACGTTAAAGATAATGTATTCTTCTGGCTGCTTTGAAATGATAATTCTTCTTCTGCAGAAAGAATGAGGGAGGAGGTGAAATATGAGCAGATACTTTAACCCTTTGAAACCTGAGCAAATTGGCTTGATTTGTTCAGAAGAAACATGGTATGAAGGCAATGAGAGACTAAACAGCTAAAATATTGTTAAAAGTATTTTAAGAAATTGCCTAAAAATCAGAACAAAAGAAGTAAACAAACAAACCAATAAATGTGGGAATGACAAGAAAAAAAAAGTGCCAAAAAAGTTTAATTATTCTGTAAAATGTAATTATGATCATTAGAATATGGTGTTTTTTTTTAAAGTGGGGTTTTTTTTGCATTTATCGCGACATTTTTGGACAAGTTGCTCATTGATTTTCATCCCCATGTTTTGAAAGTTTAAATACTTTCAGAGAAGTGATGTCAATCCAGGTTTCAAAGTACAAATACCACACTGAAAATACTCCAAAACCCCACCGAGTATTCAAAATGCACTCATGAAGTGAGAGGACCTGTGCTGACCCGTCTCTGCCACCTTGAAGCCTTCTCACTAAATGGAGCGTCCAAATTGCTCCAGTTTGTCTCACCATCAAAGGAGCGCCACAAAACAACGAGCCGCGGTCACGAACTGTTTGTGCTTCGAGCTGGGAGGCCGTCTGATTCGCCGAGAAGATTAAAAAAAAACTTCATTTACCAACACACGCGGTGAAGTGGACGAGCCACTGATCCACTGCGCTGGGCCGTATCACCGCCGCTCTGGAAAAAATCAAAGGAAAGTGTGATTCAAAACATGTGGATGTCCGTGTGTCTGTCTGTAGTGGAAACGCACAGCCGCAAACTGGGATCTATGGAAAATGTTAATGGCAGCGAGGCTTTTGATGATAAGTGAACGTGATCGCCGGACTCTGACGTGACGTAATGTTTTTGGAGGGAGACGATCTGGCTGCTTCTGTGTTTGATGATCAGAGTCTCTGCGGCGCAATTTTGGATCAGAATTAGGTTTGTTGTCATTTATCTGCTTTTTAGTGCGTAATGGTCACGTTCAGAGAACATGAAATATCAAAGAAAGTACTGCTCTGCAAAAGTATAAAAACATAAATGTAGAACAGAAAAACAAATCACAAAAACAGACGTTTTTAAAGTGTCACCGTCACGTGTTTGGACGCCTCACGTTTTCAGCTTACAGTTCATCCAACGCCACCGTGACCTTGACCCGTGACCATCAAAATCAAATTACTTGAGATATCACATTCACAAGAATTACACAGACAAGGTCACAGTGACCTTGAACTTTTACCTATGACCACCAAATTCAGATCAGTTCATCCTTGAGTCCAAGTGAACATTTGTGCCAAATTTGATAAAAAACTCCCGTAAGGCCATCTTCAGATATTCTGTTCACCGTGACCTTTACCCATGACCATCGAAATCTCATCAATTCATCATTGAATCCACGTTTTTGTCAAATTTAAATAGGTGTTCCTCTGACCGCCACAACAGATTCTGCTGCAAAACCTAAATTACCCAAAAATATGATAAAAAATGTGGTTTGATCGAATAAAAATGTAAAAAAATCTTGTTGTTCCTGCTCAGCGTCTGTGTGGCGCCTCCAGTCGTCCGTCAGATCCATCCGAGCGTGAACTCGGGTCTCCTGTGGGTCCTTCTCTCAGACCGTGATGTGGAAGTGAAGGATGAAAGGTTTACAAAGAGACAGGAAGTCTTATCTGACTTCCTCTCCACAGAGATATGACAGTTTTAGCGGCGCCCGTCACAGACCGAAAATTACCAGCAGACGAGAGGCGGCAGGGTCACGGGAGGAAGAAGAGGAAGAGGAAGAAATGTTGCTGCAGCTCGCTGAACTCACATGAAGGATTCAGAGGAACGTGGATCTTCTCCTGCAGGTTTCAGATTCACGGCGCAGTAAATCCTCTAAAGTCTTCACGCTGAACAAACGTTACTGTTCTCTCTGTTTCAACGTTTTTCTGGTTCAGTTATTAAACATTTTACTCTCCAGGTTTTCTGGAAACCCGAAAACATCAGCCAGAGTGAAAAAATGGTCACACAAGCTAAAGAGTCAAAAAACTCCACTCAACTAATAAATAAGTCATTTACAAACATCTTTATGTCCAAATTTACAAAAAATAACGACAATAATTGAATAATACAAGTGTTCAATCAAAGAGAATTAAAACAACAGAGGCATAAAATTACAGTTACAAAAGTAGAATCTTTAAAGAAGCTAAAATAAAATGAATTTTTAAAAAAATTAAATATTTGATCTTGTTGTCGTTCTAATGAATCAAATTCTAAACTGAAAAGTCAAATTGATCAGATTGAAATTCGTGAAATTTAGTCGCCAAAATCATGTTCAGGATAAACTGATTCCACCTTAGACCTCCTTTAAGTGATTTAACCTTTTGAAACCCGAGCAAATTGGCTTGATTTCTGTTAAAAAGTTACAAGTTACAAAAAAAAAAAACCCCCAAAAAAGCGGGAAAAAGGTGAAAAAAATAATCAAAACAAATATGGAGGAAAAAAAAAAAAATAATATAATAAATAAATATATTTTAAAATGTTAATAAAGGTGTAAGTATAATTTTCTGTACATATTTCCCTATTTCTAAAAAAATATCAATTTAAAATAATTTCTCTCTTTCTCTGACTCTCAAAGGTCAAGGTCACTGTGATCTTGCATCCATCTTATTCTCATGAATACAATATCTAGAGAAGGCCTTTAGTAAGGTTCCTCAAATTTGGCACAAATGTCCAATTGGATTTGAGGATGAACTGATCAGAATTTAATATCAGAGGTCATCAGAGGTAATCAGAGGTCAAAGATCAAGGTCACTGCGACCACGTCTGTCTCATTCTTGTGAAACCAATATCTCAAGAACACCTTCAAGGAATTTCTTCAAGTTTAGCACAAATGTTCAAGTAGACTCAATAATGAACTGAGAAAAATTTGGTGGTCATAGGTCAAAGTCATGGTGACCTTGCATTCATCTCATTCTTGTGAATGCAATATCTCAAGAATACCTCTTGAGGGATTTCTTTCAAATTTGGCACAAAAGTCCACTTGGACTCAAAAATGAACTGATCAGAATGTGGTGGTCAGAGGTCAAAGGTCAAGGTCACTGTGAGCTTATTTGTCTTATTCTTATGAATATGATAGCTCGTGAAGACCATGAGGGAATTTCGTAAAATTTGGCACAAACTTCCACTCAATGATAAGCTGATTTTGGTTGTCAAAGGTCAAGGTCACAGTGACCTTGACCTTTGACCATCAAAATCTCATTGTTGACACCACTCAAAGGCTCATGCCAAATTTGAAGACATTTCTGAAGAAAGATTTAACACAAAGTGCTGTAAGAGCTCAGTTTAACACTGCTGTGAGTGGACTGAAGGACGTCTCTTCCACCGAAAACCATTAAAGCTTCACGGCGTCCGGCCTCTGATGCGACTTTGCTGAGTCTTCCTGCCAATAATGACCTTCCACGGAGTAAAGGAGGACGCCGCTGCTCTCAGGTCGCTCCGCTCGCTGCAGCGTTACAGCTCCGCGTGGACACATTAACCCAACAGGAACCTGGTCCACACATTCAGGGCCTGTTTGTCCCCGTCTCCGCAGCACAGTCGGCCCTTTATCTCCGCCCGGCTTCTTCTGCATTAGTGTCTCAGACAAGAGTTGTTTTTTTATCAGCCTCGTAATTCAACCTTTACAACATGAGCAAACATACCAACGGTCTCTGCCCGCCGGCTGCAGCCCGACTGACTCAACCACTCGGAGAATTGTGACCAGCTAAGAGTCTTTATCTGCCTCCACACGTCATTTACAGGCTGCTGGAGCTTTTACTCAAAACGCATTTTCTATTCAACACTTTATAGTTTAACTGCAAAAAAAAGCCTCATATTTATTCTTTAAGCTGAATATTTCTCAGAGAAAATGAAACAGAGTTAATCCTATTCAATTCAGTTTTCAATAATAAAATCTTTAATTGGTTCAGGACTTGAAAGCGTTTGTGGAAATAAACCAGACTACAGTGAAAATGTTGTTGATTTAAGCTTCGGGCTGATTTATTTATTCTGAAGTGTGATTTTATTTCTCTCACAGTTGAAGATTTTCCGCTCTGAGGCTGAACTGTGTGACTGATTTATGTTTCAGTTCGTCTCTGACCGGATCAGTTTTAACATCGGAGCTGAAGGTGGACGCCGCTGCCGAGTTCAACTTTATGAAAAGTCGTAAAACAAAAGTTTGGAGGGAGAAATCAGGCGGAGAGAGAAGCTTCAGCGTGGACAGAAGGTAAGAGCTCCTGACAGTCTGTCTGCAGCTCCGATCAGGGCCGCAAATACAGACAGTGTGGTGGCCCCGGGGGCCATAGTGACAACGGGCCCCCCCAAAAACTACAAGAAAATTACCTGAAAATTAGTTAAAATATATATATATTCTTTTAAAGGAAAAGTAAAAAAAAAAAAAAAGAAAAGACAGTTAAAAAAACCAAAACACTGAAATGTTTTGGATGAAGAGCTTAAAAAATGATAATAATTTTGTCATATTATTTTAAATATTTTATATTGGACGTGGGAGGTGGCTTTTGGCGTCACGCTGGTACGCTGAAAGCACTGACAGAACGGACGTATTTGAAGAGTTCGGAGCGAGAACGGGCTGAACTTTCCTGCAGGAGTTCAGCGCGATCTCATCCCAACTCGTCACGTGGCGCCACTCTGTCAGTGACCTTCTGCGTCTCCTGCTGACGTTTTAGGTGCATTCGTTGACATCACAGTAACGGCATCCCGGAGCGTAAACAGCTGATGCAGAAGGAAAAACCTAAAAACGTCGTAAGTAAACGTAGAACGTCACTGACGGAGCCGGTTTGTGAACGTGTTGCACTCCTGCATGAAAGTCCGGGGTTTGTTGGATCCATCCTCCGCTCCTCCTTACATTACGCCGTTACAGATGTCGTGACGCCGTCCAGCAGCTTAACGTGTGAAATGTGGCTTTTTGTGCCAGAAAAAACTGTCAGGGTGGCGTTATTTTAGGAGTTCAGAATGAAAACAGGCTGAAATATTTGCACGTTTTCAGTGTTTAGTGAGTGTTTGTCGTTTTGGCAGCGACTTTCACTTCATGTTTGTGTGCGAACTGTTTTTAAACTTCTGAATGAACAAATTTGTTTACGCAAATGAGAAAAAAATGTCACAAGATACAGTTACTACATCATTATTACCGTCATTAATGTAATGACGGAGCTTGTGTGTAAACTGTGAGTCTTAGTGAGGAGGGAGTGTACCATCAGGGGGGGGGGGGGGGGGGGTTACATCACCGCCCTGCTGGATCTGTGGCTGCAGTCAGAGGAGCCTTCAGTCAGGCTGCAGGAGCACCAGAGGAGCACCAGGGGAGCACCAGAGGAGCACCAGGGGAGCACCAGGGGAGCACCAGGGGAGCACCAGGGGAGCACCAGAGGAGCACCAGAGGAGCAGCAGCCGGTGCGCCAACATGCGGACTGAGAGCGGCGTCCCGCGGGCCGCTGCGCCGTCTCTCCGGGCCCTGCTGACCGGGGCAGCTCGGGGCTGAGTCTGCCGGAGCGGGGACCGGGACATGGACTGTCCGCTCTCTCTGTCCCAAAGTTGCTGACAAGTTTTGTTTTTTTTTTTTGTTCTGTTTTTTTTTTTTTGAGCGCTCGCGGTGCGTCAGTTGCGCGCGCGCTCAGCTCGGACTTGGATACTTTGGATATCGCGCGCGCGTTTCTGGCGGAGGAATTAACCTGTGAACTGATCAGATGGATAACTCGAGCTGTTTGTGGGCTGTGTTTGTGCTCGCGCTCTCTCTGGGCTTCAGGATAGAGGAGGGCGCGTGCCAACACTACTATCTCCTCCGGCCCATCCCCAGCGACACGCTGCCCATTCTGGACCTGCACGAGGACCCGGACCCGGTGCTGGATCCCCGGGAGAAGGACTTGAACGAGACGGAGCTCCGGAGCGCTCTGGGGAGCCACTTCGACCCGCAGTCCATGTCACTGTCCCCGCCGGAGGACAAGCACGCGGGCATTTTGCGAGGACGCGAGCGACGCGAGCCTGCGGCTGAAGCTCTCCGGAGCGATGCCCAAAGACATCCGGGCCATGGAGTTCGAGGTGCAGCACGGAAAGAAGCAGAAGCCGAGCAAGAAGCTGCGCCGGCGGCTGCAGCTGTGGCTGTGGTCGTACACCGGCTGCCCGGTGGTTTACGCCTGGAACGACCTGGGCAGCCGCTTCTGGCCGCGCTACCTGAAGGTGGGCAGCTGCTACAATAAACGCTCCTGTTCCATCCCCGAAGGGATGTTCTGCAAAGCTGCCAAATCGACTCATTTTACGATCCTGCGATGGCGCTGCCTGCAGAAAAAGGGCGCTCTGAAATGCGCCTGGATCCCGGTCCAGTACCCGGTCATCACCGAGTGCAAGTGCTCGTGCCTCAACTGAAAATAAAAAAAACAGACTCTGCTGCTGCAACCAGTCACTAAAAGCCAACTTTGAGGATTATTTTTATACACAAGGAGCTTTATCAGACACAGATAAAGAGTCAGAACAACCTGTTTTCGAGCTGCAAAGTTTTGACTTCATGTTAAAAAAGTCCCAACAGAGAAAAAAGTTTTTTGTTTTGGGGTGCACTGTGCAGTGTGAGACGTAAAATCTGACAAGTTGATCTTAAAATAATCTTGGAAACCGAGATTTTATATTATTTTTATACACAAGCAGCTTTATCAGACATTGAGTGAGTCAGAGCAACTTATTGCTTTGCAGAAAAATGGAAAAATTATCATTCATGAGTAAAAAAAACTTACTTTCTTTGTTTCAACATTTTGACGCAATGTGTAAAAGTCCCAAAAGAGAAAAAAGTTCAACCCCAAAGTGCTTTTCTCTCAGCCTGAGCTGCACTGTGCAGTGTGAGAATGCACTGTAAAACCTGACAAGATGATCTTACTTAAGTAATATTGGAAACCAAACTTTTCTGATTTTAGTGAGTCATTTAGTGAGTCAGAGCAGCTTGTTTTCTTGCCCAAACTGAAGAAATTTGTCATTAATGAGTAAAAAAGTGTTGCGGTGCATCGGACAGTGTGAGAAAGGTCAAACTGTAAAATCTGGCAAGTTGATCTTAATTAAAATAATATTGGAAACAAAACGTTTCGGATTATTTTTACGTAAAGAAGCTTTATCAAACATTCAAAGAGTCAGAGAAGAGTCAGCAAAAGTTTTAAAAAAATGTCATTAATGAGTAAAAACATTTAACTTTATATTTTTTTTAACATTTTAATTTCGTGCTAAAAAGTCCCCAAAGTGTCAGTTTTCTGTCAGTTGTGTTGCGGTGCACTGTGCAGTGAGAACCTCGCAAATCTGACAAGTTGATCCAACTTAAACTTAATCTTGGAAACTGACTGCTTTGAAAAAGTACGTATTACTGGAAATCTTAATTTATATTGAATTTTTCGGCTAAGTTTAAAGTTAAGTTATGTTTACTTGATTTCTGAAGTTTTTGCAACTTAAAAATGACAAGATTTATTCAATTAAACTTTCTAAGTGTTAACATCTTCATTAAACCAAGTGAGTCTGACTTAAGTGATAATGACGAAGAGGGTTTGATTGTGATAAAGTTCAGAGATCTTTAAGTCCTGTTTCTTAAAATGTTTAAGAAAACGGAAACATAACTGAATAGTTTGCAGCCAGAATACAGATACATCTGTACATACAGTACAGCTGGTTTACTTTAGCTGCTAAAACTTATTAAGACTGATTTGATTAAATGATTATGAATTTTTACATTGCAGCAACTTCAAATTTAATTAAGTTTGAAAATGAATTAAATCTAATTAAATGTTGAGTAAACTTAACAGTTAGATATAAAGTAAATGTACATTAAGATTAATAGTTCTATATACTCATATTTTTTAATCATTTTTAAAAAGTAAAATCAACTTGTCAGATTTTACAGTGTATTTGATGTACATGTTTTTATTTTATTTGACAACAGAACTTTGTATAAAATGAAGGTCAGTATTATTAATATAATCAAATCTACTGTATTTTTGTTCAGTGTATCTTGATTGTAACTGTTTATATTTATACTGAAGATTAAAAAAAAATGAATTTATGGAGAAAAAAAATGAAGAGTTCTGCTCCGAATATCAGAACTCTACATTAAAACTCATCGTAAGATGCTGTAAAATAAAAAGGGACAGTTGGTTTATAAACCACAGGACTGAGACTCTTTGTTTTTACAGATTCTTAACTGCAGTAAAAGTATTAATATGACACTGTAAAAATACTCTGTGACAGTAAACGTATTTTAAACTTCCTGCATCAACATCAACATCAAGACGCCTTTTGCTCGAATTTTTAACCTCCGAAACCTGAAAAAAATGGTTTGATGTCATTCAAAAACATGAGAAAAAACATCATGAGCAACTTGGTATGAAACGTCCCGCAAACTGAAAAAAAAAAAAAAAAAAAACCAAAACCCAACAAAAACGTTTTTTTAAAAGGAAAAAAAAACAAAAAAAAAAGTTTTAAAAAGGTTTCTATGTTGATTTTGAGCTATTAAACAGTGTTTATGAGAACTTGAAAAGCACTTCATAAATAAAAAGTATTATTTATTATTATTATTATTATTTTAAAAAGACCTAAAAATTAGCTGGTGGGGATTATTAGCGATCAATCAATCAGAAAAAAACTAAATTTATAATCCTCTTACTTACACATTTAAAATTTTGTAACAGAAAAAAATATTTTAAAAGAATATTAGGACGTTATTTATTTAACTTTATTTATTTTTATTATTTTTATTCATTTTTATTTTTGTTTATTTTCTGGTAATTTTCTTGTAACTTTGTACTAATTTATTGGTTATTTGGGGCCTTTTTTTGTTTAGTTTTAAAAGGGTTAAAGTACTAAAAAATGTGGGATGGAGGATGCAAACAGATTCTTATCACTTCAGGCTGGACAGGTATTTAGTTCGGGTCAAGACTGGCTTTTGATCTGTGTGTGTGTGTGTGTGTGTGTGTGTGTGTGTGTGTGTGTGTGTGTGTGTGTGTGTGTGTGTGTGTGTGTGTGTGTGTGTGTGTGTGTGTGTGTGTGTGTGTGTGTGTGTGTGTGTGGGGTGGCTGGCACTTTGTTGAACTCGACTGTGTTCGGGGAGGGCTCGATGTCTCGATGATTCTTTGTAAAATGTCCCAAACATTTCATATGTGAGTCACAGTTATTTTAAAAACTAATTTAAGGAATCCTCATCAACGGTATTTCCCGTGTTTATTTATTTAGTCACCAAATGATGTCCACAGAAGACACGTAAACTACATACGTCATGTCGATGTCTTTTTTGGACATTTCATGTTGCGTTGGCGTAGGCAGCTGCTCTTGGGGGGGAAATGTGTTATCACATTAAAAGCTGCAGATTTGTGTTTTGTTTATGGGCTGTTTTTACGTTTGCAGGTTTTACGTGTGTTTTTGAATTTCTGCCCCTCATCACGTGCCCAAATCTAACCATCGTGACGGTCCGCGCTGTTGTGTAAACGTAACGACGTGCTGCGTCCTCCCACCACGTGCACTTTTTGACATCAACGTGATGACATCCTGGAGCGTAAACAGCTGACGCGGAAGGAAACATCATAAGGAGACGCAGACAGTCGCTGACAGAGCGGCGACATGTGATGAGTTGTTTTTTGATTAAGACTGCAAACTAATGATTCAGCCCGAAAACTCAACGGGAAAATCTTTATCGAAGTATTAAGTAAAGAGAGAGGTCGGCTCATTTCCATCTTTACAATCAGACTCCTTGTTGCAGAGGAGTCGCCCCCTGCTGGCGTTTAGGAAGAATGCAGGTTTTTTGGGCGAAAACAGTCTGTGGGGGATTCAAAGTGAAGGATTTGTTGGTACTCACAATGAATCTGCAGTTTTCTGCACGTTTCTATAAAAAACAAACAAACCACAGAATCCTAGAATAATGACAGAGATATCAGATATATGTACACAGATATATGTACGCACAGATATATGTACACACATATATGTACGCACAGATATATGTACACACATATATGTACACAGATATATGTACGCACAGATACATGTACACAGATTTATTTACGCACAGATATATGTACACAGATATATGTACGCACAGATATATGTACACAAATAAATGTATGCACAGATATATGTACACAGATTTATGTACCCACAGATATATGTACACAGATATATGTACGCACAGATATATGTACACAGATAGACAGCAGTGTGTGTTTTGACAGGTAGGACGAGTGGGAGAATTCGGATGTTACACCGAGACGTTTCAAGGTTTTCGCTCTGGTGTGAGGAGACAGACGATTTCTGCTGCCGCCCACCACCAGGTCTGACTGCCGCCAACACACACACACACACACACACACACACACACACACACACACACACACACACACCCCCACCACACTCACACACACACACACACACACACACACACACCCACTCACACACTCACACACACACTCACACACTCACACACTCACATTTATCAGTCCTGCTTTCTGAGTAACTTTCAGCATCCTCTCTCATCCAACAGCAGGGAAATTTTCCCCAGTACTTTTAATTTTTGTACTTTTTTTGTTGTGTGTGTGCGTGCATGCACGTGTGTGTGTGTTGACAGTCAGCGGTTCAGCAGCAGATTGATGACAGTCTGGTTGTGTTTTTTACCAACAAGGAGACTCCAGACAGAAACAGCCTGCTATTAAGTAATCCCACTTTTTGTGTGTGTGTGTGTGTGTGTGTGTGTGTGTGTGTGTGTGTGTGTGTGTGTGTGTGTGTGCACTTCAATACTGTTATTTACCGCTGGGAATCACCAGAGGCCCCACGATATCATATTGTCACAACACTTAAGATATAATGTTTATATGATTTTAAACATCTGACAATATGCTGAATATTTCAATCAGATAAAATGTAAAATATTTATTACCTTTTTTTCAATTAATGCGAATTATGTCCCCAAATTCAAACTTTGTCAGCATCATTTACATCTTACAGGACAAAGTGTTTGGCCCTGTTTTTCTCACTTAAATCTTTGTTATTGCAGCAAATTGTACTTGATTTTATTAATTTACTGGACTTTCAAAAGTTTAATTTGTATTCACAATATTTCACAATAAAAATAATTTTCATAATTTGAAAAATCTAATATATTATAAAAAAAAAGAATAAAAAAAGCTATTTATCTAGTATCAATTCAATATCGATACCTCCAGTGCAGACCAAGCGAAGAATAAAGATCAATACCACCACGCAACATTTCTGTAAATTTTGTAGGAAAATTTTATTTGTATTAATAGTTTTCTTTTATTTTTGATACGTAAGTTAGGAACCACATTTTTTGTCCCTGATCCTGATCTGTGTCATTTAATATTGCATATATGCCGATACCGCTTCTTTTAATACTTTTAATACAGCTGCACAGAGCACACCTTTAAGAGGGCTTTTGTAAAGTTTTATTAAAAAATATCTGCACCCAAACTCTTCCTTGATGTTTTTTTTATTTTTTATTTGCCCTTAAATATTACTTTTAAAAATTAGTTTTATAAAATAAAGTATAAGCATATTTTTGTTTTACTTCGCAGTGGCAAGTGTGACTGTGCACGGTGCAGCAGTGTGTGTGCAGCAGTATGTGTGTGTGCAGCAGCAGTGTGTGTGTGTGTGTGTAGCAGCAGTGTGTGCATGCAGCAGCAGTGTGTGTGCAGCAGCAGTGTGTGTGTGTGCAGCAGCAGTGTGTGTGTGCAGCAGCAGTGTGTGTGTGTGCAGCAGCAGTGTGTGTGCAGCAGCAGTGTGTGTGCGTGCAGCAGCAGTGTGTGTGCAGCAGCAGTGTGTGTGTGTGCAGCAGCAGTGTGTGTGCAGCAGCAGTGTGTGTGTGCAGCAGCAGTGTGTGTGCAGCAGCAGTGTGTGTGTGCAGCAGCAGTGTGTGTGCAGCAGCAGTGTGTGTGCAGCAGGGGGCAGCAGTGTGTGTGCAGCAGCAGCAGTGTGTGTGTGTGTGTGTGTGTGTAGCAGCAGTGTGTGTGCAGCAGCAGTGTGTGTGCAGCAGTGTGTGTGTGTGTGTGTGTGTGTGTGTGTGTGTGTGTGTGTGTGTAGCAGCAGTGTGTGTGCAGCAGTGTGTGTGCAGCAGCAGTGTGTGTGCAGCAGTGTGTGTGTGTGTGTGTGTGTGTGTGTGTGTGTGTGTGTGCAGCAGCAGTGTGTGTGTGTGTGTGTGTGTGCAGCAGCAGTGTGTGTGCAGCAGCAGTGTGTGTGCAGCAGTGTGTGTGTGTGTGTGTGTGTGTGTGTGTGTGTGTGTGTGTGTGTGTGTGTGTGTGTGTGCAGCAGCAGTGTGTGTGTGTGTGTGTGTGTGTGTGCAGCAGCAGTGTGTGTGTGCAGCAGCAGTGTGTGTGCAGCAGTGTGTGTGTGTGTGTGTGTGTGTGTGTGTGCAGCAGCAGTGTGTGTGTGTGTGTGTGTGTGTGTGCAGCAGCAGTGTGTGTGTGTGCAGCAGCAGTGTGTGTGCAGCAGGGGGCAGCAGTGTGTCGCCGTCCGTCACTCTGACTCCATTAAATGACTTGTGTCAGTGTGACGACACGTGAAGGTGTGTGTGTTGTTTCTGACTGCACAAATTTCATGAAGCCGAGGCTGCGTCCGTGTGTGTGTGTGATCACACTGCCCCACACTGTTCACACACTGTTTATACATACCAGTGTGTGTGAGGGCCCCTCTGTCTGTCGCAGCCTGTTTACTCAAACTTTATTTTGGGAAAATTCCACAAACTCTCTGCAGGACTGCAGACATAAATCACTGAAGCTGCTGCAGCCTCTGTCACTCTCACACACACACACACACACACACACACAATGTCTGCAGGTCTGTGTGTGTGTGTGTCTGTGTCTGTGTCTGTGTGTGTGTGTGATAAATTGTGTTTTTGTAGCTGTACCTAAGTACATAAGTACAAGTGTTTTCAGTTTTCTTCATATTTCAGACACAAATCTTGTTTCCGTTTTATTCTTTTGCTGAGTTCATTAAACCCTTTGTTGCACACAGATTAATAATCTGATTTCATTAAGTCTTCCATTTTAAAAGATTATTAATCTGTTCTTTTGTTTCGTTCCTTGAATTGTTTGTTCGTTGTTCGCCGTTCGTTCACGCGGGTAATTCGCCTGATTATCAATCCGTTCTTTCACTGGTTTCATTTTTTATAGATTATTAATCTGTACTTTCTGGTTTCTCAATATAATGTTGCACATTCAGATTATAAATCTGTTCTGTCACTGGGTTTAGTAAATTTTTTGTAAACACAGATTATTAATCCGTTCTTGCACTGGGTTTATTAGATTGTTCATCCACACAGATTATTAATCTGTTCTCTCGCTGGGTTCATATAATCCTTTGAAAACAGATTATTTATCCTTTTTTTCGCAGGGTTTTTTAAAATATTTGTACATATTACAGATTATTAATCTGTTCTTTTCCTGGGTATATTAGTTTATTGTACAGACAGATTATTTAATCTCTTCTAATTGTTGTTATTTAATCTGTTCATACAATTTGTTCACCTTGTTGATTGACCTCTTTTCTCAGTTTTTTCTTCTCTCAATTGTTTTTTTTTTCCGTGGTGTCATTACATTATTCATACATTCAGATTAATAATCTGTTTGCTTTATTTGTGGTTTGCTCCATAAACTAAATAAATAAATATAATTAGTATAAAGTATGAAACTGGGACAGAGAGTCATGAAAAAAAGACGCAATGGAGGATTTTTTTTCTGGATTTTACAAACAGAAAAGTCCAAGTGGAGCTGGATTAGATTAGATTTTTCTTCTTCTTCTGTCTAAAAAACCCTCGGTGATGTTGATGCAGTGAAACAGTCCGACAGAGACACCTGCTGGTTAAAAATGTGAACAATTAGAAACTAAAACACCAGATTTGAATTCTTTAGGTACTTATGGTTTATTTCAAATACCTTGAAAATGGCAGAGAGGCACACAGGCTACAAGAATCTGAAGCTAGTCAGCCAATGAGCACCAGATATCACATGAAAAAAGACAAAAAACATATTTACAAATATAAATTAACACATTATTTTAACTCCAAAAGACACTGTGACGGCAAAAATGTATTAAAATGGTATAAAATTGGTAAATATAGGTGATAATGGGATGCCAGCTTACATTATACTGTGCGTAGTGCAAGGAATACTGTCAATAATACAAATTAAAATAAAATTCACATTCATAACAGCTTTGGTCCAAAGAAAGACGAGGACAGAGACCCTGACGGGATGTTGTGTATGGATGAAAAATCACAGACTTCACTTGATGTGTGTTTTTGAATATTTAGGTGAAACATGCTGCCCCGGATGAAGCCACATGTTTAGTTTGGATACAGGTCCGACGAGCACAACATGTCCTACTCAAACTAATCGTCATAAGCAGCTGAACGGTGGCAGTGGGCTGGACAGACTGGGAGGAACCTGAGGCACTGGAGAGGTGGTGTCGCACATCCATCTGAAACCCCGTTTCTGCACCCGCAACTAAAACACAGTCTGACGGGAGAAAATACGAAGGTAAAAACTGACTACGCAAAAAAAACCTCTGTCAATGTCCTCTTATTTGCTTTTTCTTGAAGCTGCACATTCGTGGTCTTTATCATTGGCTGGAGCTGTCACATGACCTCCTGAAATCACATGACCTCCTGAAATCACATGACCTCCTGTAATCACATGACCTCCTGAAATCACATGACCTCCTGAAATCACATGACCTCCTGTAATCACATGACCTCCTGAAATCACATGATCACACATGAAAATCCATTCACATGTTGAGCAAACTGATGAAGACCACAAGGTGAAGCTGCAGCACAAAAAAGCAGGTAAATGGACTTAAACTGGCTATTGAGTCGTCTGTTTACTCGAGAGAAAGAATTAACTCTCAACTCGCCGACGTCCAAACCAAACTCCATTCAAAAAAGTTACAATTTAATGCCACTTGACTATTCTGTTATTTCTGTTTTTTCTGAGCAATTAGGAATCTTAAGTTTATGTTTTTGTTTTAAATGCTTCACTGCAAATCAGACTTCATTCAAAAAAGTTACGATTTAACTCCACTCGACTCTTTTCCGTGATCTTTGTGTTTTTTGTGAGGTACTGGGATTCTTTTTCTCTTCAAACCAAATTTAATTGATAAATGTCACCGTTTAATGCGACTTGACTATTTTCCATAATTTTTTTTTTTCTTAACAACTGGGACTCTTTTGTTTACAGTTCTTAGTTTAACATGATCCACCACAAACCAAACTCCATTCAAAAATTCACAATTTAAATCCACTTGACTATTCTCAGATTTCTGTGTTTTTTCTGAGCAACTGGGAATAATTTTTTTCAGTTTTTTGGTCTAAATGATTCACTAAAGACCCGTAAAAGTCCCCTGATGTGATGACAGCTGAGCAAACTGATGATGACCATGAGGTGAAGCTGGACTTTGAAGTGGACTGTATGTGACTACTAAGTTGTTGAAACGAACCAACATCCAAACCAAAGTCCAACCAAGTTATGATTTTACCCCCCCGACTACCATCAATCATTTCTGAGGTTGTTTTTATTTTGAGGAACGAGGACTTTATTTCTTTTGTGTCCAGTTTTTACTTCAAACCAATCTCCGTTTAAAAAAGTTCCCATTTATTGCCACTTCTCTATTCTCAGTGATTTCTGTGTGTTTTGAGCAATGGGGACTTTATTTCTTTTTTTCAGTTTTAAATGCTCAATTCTCCACCGAAAACTATTCAAAAAGTTTATAGATTTGGTCCTCAGTGGCAGATATTGCTAATAAAAGTTTGTGGATTTATTCAGAGAAACAAGGACTTTGTTTCTTTTGAGTTCAGTTTTTAACACCACCACACACCAAACTCCATTCAAAAAAGTGATATATTTATATTTAGGTCTCAGCGGCAGATACTTCTAATAAATGTTTGTGGATTCAGTGAGAAACTGGGATTTTGTTTTCTGGAAAATATTGTGGTTATTTGTCGTATTAATTATTAAATTCATCACCACAAACTGAAATCTGTTCACCTCCGTTGTATTAAAGCGGAAACGGTGATGGAAAAGAACTGCGAGGAGAAAATGGTGCGATTTGAACTGATGCTGGTGTTCGAAGACCGTTTGACCGACGTCAGGCCTGCAAACCGTGTAATCCTGAAACCTTGATTTTGCCGCTCGGCGCAGACTGCGTGTTAGTGTCGGGTGTAAACGGAGTCTAAACTTCAGGGTTCCTACTTTGTTTCAAAGCAGATGATGTCTCCACTGTGTTTCTGTCTTCTACTACGTACGCAACATCACCGAATAACTGGAACCACAAACTGTATCGTCTGTTCGCACAGCGCACAAAGTTCCCGGACTTTTTTTGTGCATTTCTACGTAAAAAGAGCCGAGAGCGTCTGGATGGCGGGAACCCTGAGAGCTGCGGGAGGAAGTGTTGCGGGACAGTTCAGCTCAGCTCTGCAGACGTCCTTCAGTGATTCCGTGAATTGAAGAACCCCACGCTGGTTGGCGACTCCTTCACCGTCACCGTGATAAAGTTGGCCGTGACGTCGGTGACGAACACGTGCTCCAGGAGGCTCCGCGCCGGCCGCCAGTCCGTCTCCGTGTCCGACTCGGTGGCGTCGTTGCCGAGGCTGGGCCTGCTGTTGTTTGGAAACAGTGAGACGTTGTGCTCTGATTCGCTGCTGCTGGACTCGTCGGAGTCTCCGGTGCTCAGCTCGTTCAGGCTCCGGGACTGCGCGCCGAGCTTCCTCTCGCCGCCGTTTCCCCGACTGGAGCTGCTTCCTGTCATCTTCTTAGTGTCTGTTAACGTCTCCTTCGCCCTGTCCTCCCTTAACCGCCCTGGCTCTGCACCGCTGCCTGCTGCCAGCGCAGAACGCTGTCCGCCAGCTGACGTCCGAGTCTCTTTCATGCCAACTCCTCCTTTGACAACGACGCCGCCACCGCTCCGTAAGCTCGACCTGGACGCCGCAGCGCCGGCGTTGCTCCCCTGAAGGCTGCCGGCCGGCAGCTTGCTGACGCTCTGCAGGTTGAGAGCTCGGAGGTTGAGCGCCTGGTTGGCTCGGTCTCGAGGCGTCGGCGAGGGCGACACTTTGGAGAGGCTCTGCTGCTTGTGCTGAACCATCCCGCCGCCGTCCTGCCTCCTCTGGCTCAGCGAGGAGCGCTGCACCGCCGTCTGACCTCCACCGAAGCCGCTGTGCAAACCCAGCGAGCCGCCGCCTTGTTTGAGAGCGGACAGCTTGTAGCCGTCTCCTCTGCTGCCGCTCGTTTCTGAGATGGAGCGCTTCAGCTCGGACAGAGAGTTCTTGGTTTGCGGGGACGGACTGGTTTTGCTGTAGGTGGCGGAGGACGGAGACATGGAGCGGCTGGTCCAGATGCAGCTGAGGGATCCCGGTTTGGAGGCGGCGCTCTGGGAGAAGGAGCTGGAGGAGGTCTGGGAGGTGGAGGCGTCGTCTCTGGAGGTCCTGCTCAGCCCCGTGTAGGTGAAGCTGGCCGGCTGCAGCGGCTTCTTCACGCCGGGTCGAGGCTCCTCCCTTGGCGGTCTGAGCACCTGGTGGTGGCGAGGAGGAGGAGGAGGAGGAGGAGGAGGAGGAGGTGAAGGAGGTCGGCTCTTTGCTTGTCTTAGCGCCCTCAGGTCAGGGTGCAGCGGCTTCCTCCCGCGCTTCCTCTTGCGGGGAGGGTCGGGTTTGGCGAGCACGATCTGAGGCCTCTTCTGGGGGACGGGGTGGACGCGAGGGCTCGGCTTCGCCTTCTTCGTGTGCTCTTCGTCCTCGGAGGAAGAGGAGGAGGCGGACGATGTGAGGCCGGAGGAAGAGGAGGACGAGGAGCGGCTGTCTTTAGTGGCAGCGGGCTCAGGCTGCTGGAAACATGAAGAATAAATGAACTGAGGAAAAGATTCGTCTGAGCGCTGAAACACTGACGGAGAGAAACGTTACCAGAATCTTCCGCGGTCGTCCTCGCGGCCTCTTCCCTTTCTTCTGGAACAGAAGCTCCCGCTCTTGTTCTCTGACAAATATTTACACAAGGTTTCACGTTAAACACGCAGCTTTTGTTCCATATGTTAAAAAATAAACAGGCAGGCAGACTGGAAACGCTGAATAATGAACGCAAAAATCAAAACACGGTTCGAAGAATCTGGCTGTAATTTTAACCCTTTGAACCTTTGAAACCTACCTACCATATGAGAAAGTTATCAAAAGCAATAAAAAAAAATATATATATATATATATATATATATATATATATATATATATATATATATATATATATATATATATATATATATATATATATATATACATTTTTTTTAATGTTTTCAGAAGAAATCAAATGGATTTTTTAAGGTTTCAGGGGTTTCAATGTTTGTAAAAGGTGCTTCTATCTGAAATTGTCATTGGCAGCCAACACACAGTTATAACAAATACCACATTAACACACACACACACACACACACACATACACACACACACACACACACATTTATACACACACCTCTTGTGGAAAGCTGCCAGCAGCCTCGGGTCCAAAATATTTTCTTCTGGCTCCCAACTGTTGTGCCTGAAAACATCAGTCCAAATGCATTACATTAATTCTCGTTTTATGATCTTACATTAAGCTACATAGTAACATATTTGTTTATTGCACGTATATCTGTTCTTAATACTGTGAACTTTAGCACATTTATGCACAAAACTATGCAGCTCCTCATTGTCCATTCTTTTTGAATTTCTTCCATTTTCTTTTCACATAATCTAAAATCCTAATAAGATATAATTCTGCAGAATATGTAAACTGTGCAGCAGTAACAGTGACCAGCACACATGCTGGATGTTTACTGGTGTCATACTGGTCTGTACCATAATAACTGCTGAGTTCATGTGCATAAAATAAACACTGTATTTTATATTTCCAGTTAGGATGCAGGTGATCCGGTGCAGCTGCAGCTCGTGCTGCTATACTTGGAGCATATATAGTATATATACTGGTATATGTGGTATATATACTGGTATATTTGGTGCATGTACAGTATATATACTGCTATATTTGGTGCATATACAGTATATATATACTGGTATATGTGGTATATATACTGGTATATTTGGTGCACATACAGTATATATTTTGGTATATTTGGTGCACACACACACAGTATATATACTGGTATATGTGGTGCATGTAAAGTATATATACTGGTATATTTGGTGCACACACAGTATTTACAATGGTATATTTGGTGCACACACAGTATATATAATGGTATATTTGGTGCACACATATACTGGTATATTTGGTGCATACACAGTATATATACTGGTATATTTGGTGCATGTACAGCATATATACTGGTAAATTTGGTGCACACACAGTGTATATACTGGTATATTTGGTGCATACACAGTATAATATACTGGTAAATTTGGTGCACACACAGTGTATATACTGGTATATTTGGTGCACACACAGTACATATACTGGTATATTTGGTGCACACACAGTATATATACTGGTATATTTGGTGCACACACAGTACATATACTGGTATATTTGGTGCATGTACAGCATATATACTGGTAAATTTGGTGCACACACAGTGTATATACTGGTATATTTGGTGCACACACAGTACATATACTGGTATATTTGGTGCACACACAGTATATATACTGGTATATTTGGTGCACACACAGTACATATACTGGTATATTTGGTGCATGCACAGCATATATACTGGTAAATTTGGTGCACACACAGTGTATATACTGGTATATTTGGTGCACACACTGTATATATACTGGTTTTAGCATCAGCTGCTTGGTGTGGAAAAACAGCGGAATAACGAGCAGAAATGGCTGCTGCAGCTCCGAGTGTCCTCCGTGTTTTTATCCGTCAGTGTTGTAACGTTAAATGAGATTGAATATTTCCCTCCGGTGCGGTGAAGCCCCCCGGCAGCGGAGCGGACACCGCGGCGGAGCCCCGCATTGTTTGGGGCCATTTTTCACTGTTATGTGTCGTTAGCATGAGCGCGGCTAACAGTTAGCTCACTTACTTGGACGACCACCCTCTCCACTTGACCAGATACTCAAACTTTCCCTGAAAAAAAGAGCACAAAGCCGGTCAGAGCGCGTCCGGACACCGCACCCGGCCCCGCACAGCCCGCAGCCGCCGCCCCGCTTACCTTCCTGGGCCGTTTGCTGAGGATGCATTCCGCATCAAATACCTGGCCGACGGTGACCCCCTCCATTACTACAGCAGCCCCGAGGAACCAGCGCGAGAGCGGCTCTGACCCCACACGGCCACCGTACGCGCACCAGCAGCATCTCTCTGTTATACATTTGTTATTATAAACATGTTATACATACATTATCATAAAGGTGTTATACTTACATTATTATAAACATGTTATACATACATTATCATAAACGTGTTATACTTACATTGTTATAAACGTGTTATACTTACATTTTTATAAACATGTTACACATACATTATCATAAACGTGTTATACTTACATTGTTATAAACATGTCATGCTTACATGATAATAAACATGTCATACATACATTATCACCATATTTAGAACCTGCCTGTTATACATTCGTTATTATAATCATGTTATACATACATTATTATAAACATGTTATAATACATTATTATAAACATGTTGTACATACATAATTACAAACATGTTGCCCATACATTGTTCTAAACCTGTTGTACATTCATTATGTCTCGCGGTAAATCTGAAAAAAGCAAAAGCCAGAATAATAATAATAATAATAATAATGCGTTTTATTTCTAGGCGCCTTTCTTGACACTCAAGGTCACCTTACATCATCAACATAAAAGCAGACACAATATTAAAGAGACAAAATAAAATATAGAAATACAATATAAAATTAGACAGAGGTCAGGTGGGACTGAGTCCCAGAGCTGGAGCAGAGCGGCTGAATGCTCTGCTCCCCGTGGTAACAAGACGGGCGCGGGGGACGATGAGATGGATGGAGGAGGAAGATCTGAGGGTGCGGGTGGGTGTAGCATGTGGAGGAGGTCAGAGAGATATGGTGGTTGGTTGTGGACAGCTTTGAAGGTAAGGAGGAGTATTTTGTAGTTGATGCGGTATGTGATGGGGAGCCAATGTAGCTGTTGTAGAATAGGTGTGACGTGATGGATTAAAGGGTGCGTGTAATGATACGGGCAGCTGAGTTTTGGAGCAGTTGTAGTTTATGGAGGGTTTTATGTGGAAGGCCAAAGAGAAGAGAGTTGCAATAATCTAAACGGGAGGTGACCAGACTGTGAACAAGAACAGCAGCTGAGTGAGGAGTAAGAGAAGGACGAAGCCGGTTGATGTTACGAAGATGGAAGTAGGCAGACCGAGTGATATTATTGACATGGGAGGCGAAGGAGAGGGTGCTGTCGAGGATGACACCCAGACTCTTAACCTGAGGAGAGGGAGAGATGGAGAAGTTATCGACGGGTATAGAGAAATTATGGAGTTTGTTTAACATAGATTTTGCGCCTATTAAAAGAAGTTCTGTTTTATTGCAATTTAATTTAAGGAAGTTAGAGGTGAACCAGGATTTTATTTCAAGGAGGCAATTGGTGAGGGACGAAGGTGGGAGTGTGGAGTTAGGTTTGGCTGAAAGGTAGAGCTGGGTGTCATCCGCGTAGCAGTGAAAGTGAATATGATGTTTGCAGAAAATGTACCCGAGGGGGAGAAGGTAAATAATGAACAGCAGTGCCGCGAATCACTTACATAAGCTGAAAGCATCGATCACAGTGTTGGGTTAGTGTCTTACCCAGTGCACGAACAGTTTTGTTCCAGAAAAGAAAACAAAGCTCTTGTAATTATTGAAAAATAAAGTCAACGCTAAAGTCCAGTTTTGTTTAATGGCTGAATGTAATCTCCACAAAGCTGTTTGTTGTTATGTCAAATGTGAAAATTTTATGTAACTAAAATTCTAAATTAAATGCAACAATTTTGCGATGTAGAAATGTGATTTGATTTGATGTTCATTTAAAATTCCCGAGGAAAAAGGCAACGCCTGCACACTTACTCATGCCACACAGGTTTATTGAAGACAATATTCAGATTAAAACAGATCAAAATGTTGTCTTAAATAAACTTGCTCATGCATGCTGTTTTTTGGAAGCTTTGCACCTACGTGATGTTCATGTAACTACTAATATTTTCAAAATGGCGATGAAACACATGTCGAGATGACTGTGTTTTCATTGAGTGATGTTGTGCGACTTCTCCTCTGTCACACCAATGTCACCTTATTCCATTAAGCGTTTTTTTTTTCAATATTCACAATTTCAATTAGCGCAATTTGAGACTAAATGGAAACCTGCTATTGTTACCAAACACAACTATGTGCATAGAATTGTGAGGAATGGTTTCATACATGAGCTACATCATTGTGTTTCATGTAAAGTCTCGTCTTCAGGATGTAATTTACTTCATGAACAGTCAGGGAGTGCCACAAGGCTCTGTCCTGGGCCCTCCGCTATTTAGACTTTGTTTCACTCGGGGTCATCATCCATGTATTTTACCGACTTTTTAAGTGTTCGTTTTTAAGAATTTCAAGCTTCTGTGAGATGACAGTATAATGAAGGAGATAAATGCAACAAAAGGTCCCTGGACAGACTTATAGTGCCGACATTATAGTTGACATCTTAACCTCCACACTGCTGGAACGAGAGGCACATGGCTGTTGACACAGCGGAGTTTTAAATATAATGTAATTTTGAATATAAAATTATTGTATTTTTAAATATAGTTTTCTAGACATTTTTCCTAATTTATTTATTTGATAATTTCCCAACAATCCCCCCATCTTTTTAAAACTAGTTTAGCTAATTTTCTTGTCATTGCATAAAAAGTAATTGGTCGTGGCCTTTTCCCCCCATGTTTTAGGCAGAAATTAAATAATTTTGCTCAGGTTTTAAATGGTCAAATGGCTTGTGAACGGTGTCTCAAAGAAGGACAAGAAAGCTGACATCGATCCAGGTTTCAAAGATTTCATACTAATCTCCTGTTTGTGTTCAGGGTGCAGGGCTGTTCCATTAAAGTACAGCCAAAACCAACATGAAAGTCCAATATTGAGCAAATGACTGACATCAGTGGCTGTACTGGGACACAATAAAGAGCGAGGAGGATCATCAGCTCGTCACAAGACGGCGGATCTCTGCTCAAAGCAACCATGCAAGTTCTCCTGATCACAGCAGTACTCGCCAGTAAGAAATATTTTTCACTCTTTAATTATATTTGCATTGAATGAGATAAACTAAAGGCTGCTTAGTAACTGCTTCCACATATGCATGTTTAAAAAAAACCCATAAATTTTGTCTGCTGGTGGGTGACAATAATGTTGGATACAAAATGTTGCTTTAAAAAAGAAAATTAGGATTGTTATGACAGGTGATGATGCTGCAGGAGGAGGAGTTTAAGCTTTTAATCCTTTAAAACCAGGAACAGCATCGGGGTTTTTTGCATAGTGTTCACCTTCATAATAATTTAAACCTTTAAAACCTGATTTCTTTTAAAAATGACAATCAGCAATTAAACACGAAATGTCCCACAAATTGCCCTCCAAAAAAGTGCCAAGAAAATGACCTAAAACTTGGCTAAAAGTGTGAGAGAAATTATACTTTTAAAACTACATTAGAGTAAAAAATGTTATATTATGATTCATATTTATTGTTTTGATTTTATTTTAGCGCTTTTTTTCAGGTCATTTTCTGTTTTTGTCCCATTTATTTTCTTTCCCTTTTTTCTAGTCAGGTTATTTTCTTTTCTTTTCTTTTTTTTTTTTTTTTTTTTTTTTTTACAAATTTCTTGCTAATTTTTGGGTCTTTTCTTGTTTCATCTAAAAACATAACGGCATCATGACAAAAACCAGGCATGTAAAGGGTTAAAATTCTGAAAAATAAATTAATATTTGATATTTATGTGTAGGACTGATGATGGTTACAAAAATAAACTCAAAGAAAGCTGAAAATCATATTAATGTCTAATTTTTTTTAAAGCTTGATTCTGAAACATGTTGCGTGCAGAGCAGCGTTTGTAATATTAAAGCCCCTCAGGGTTAAAATAACAATATTGAAATACTTCAAACATTACATATGGTCATTATTTCTGTGACTCACTGTGAACTCTTTTCTTCTTCTTCTGTTCCAGCTGTAATTTTGTGCGGTGCCAGTTACGAGTTCGGCCCGCTATGCTGCAGCAATCCCATCAACCGGGTCAGAGGAAGGGACAGACACGGAAGTGGAGCATTCGGTTCCAGTCGGTAGGCTAGTTTTCTGATGGGTTATTCATCAGTCGTTCTCTTTGGTTTTTAATGGTTAAAAAATATAAAGATAAAATTTCAAACAAAAAAAGAGGCATTCAAACACTTAATTTACTGTGTGTGTCTTTGGTTGATCAAATATCTGAACCGATTACAATATTTTTTTTAAATAAATTGTTTTGAAGAATAGTTTTACTCTTACTCTAGCACATTTTTATCATATTTGGTTCCCAACAAAACACCCGTCCGACCAATCGTGAGCAGCTCTATTGAATGTAAGCGCACAGATTGGCTGTCACAGCTGTCAGTCACAGCAGAAAAGCCCCCTTTTGTATAATTTAATAACTCATTAAAACTAAATTTATCATAAAAACAAACATCAGGATGATGAGAACTACCTTTAGTGACAGAAATCATCTCTTGGAAACATTAATTTGACGTGTACTTTGAGGTTTTAGTTTATCCCATTCACTAATATTGAGGGGCGGGCTTTATGTCCTATACTGCAGACGGACAGCAGGGGGCGACACAAACTGAAATGTTACACTTTGGGGGATGTTTTCTTCAAAAAGTCAAGGGAACATGACTCATTGATCTGTAAATGGTAATTTTGTGCGTGAAGTCAAAACCTTTTTTTTTGTTCAGAGGGAGCAAAACCCACAAAGGGCTTGACATTGAATGTCCGGATGGTTCGAAGGTCTACGCTCCGATGGACATGACCATCACACGTCAGTCCCGGCCGTACGGCACCAACTCGGCCATCGACAACGGCATCGCCTTTACAGCCAACGATCTGCCAGGTTTCATCACACATACACAAAAAAAGGGAAATCAACTGTAAAAAAACAATAAAATCAACAAATACCAAATTAACGATAGATGATAAATTAACCCTTTAGAACCTGGATCGTCATCATCTTGTGCTGCATTCAGATGCTTTTCACTGGCATTTAAACCTCTAAAACCTGAGAGGACTGGTTTGCTTTCAGAAACACAGGAAAAAGCAACTTGGCGAAAAATGTCCTGCAAACTGTAAAAAAATTTTTTTAAAAAGTAAAAAAAAGTAACAGATGACAAGGAAATGATCTGAAAAAAGAGAGAAAATGTCAAGGAAACTATTATAGTTCTCTTTATTAAAAATTCAAAACTGGAACAAATAAGTTTAAGGGCATTTCTCTGATTTTAGGAAATATCCAGAATTTAGGACCTTCCAAGCACGTTCATTGGATTTTAGGACATTTTTTTTAGGATTTTAGGACATTTCACTGATTTCAGGACAATCCTCAGATATCAGGATTGTAGGACATTTCAAGGACTCGGGAGGTCTTAGGACATTTTTCAGGAATTAAGGGCATTTCTAGGATTTATGGACATTTCCAGGATTTAGGACCTTCCTGGGACATTTCACTGATTTTAGGACAGTGTTTTGATTTTAGGACATTTCTATGACTTTATATTAATTGGTTGTTTGTGTTTCAGGAGTGTCCTTTAAGCTTTGGTACATGCATCCAGTGAAGACCTCGGGGACTGTGCGAAAGGGAGAGCAAATCGGCACCATGCTGCCCATGCAGAGCGTTTACCCCGGCATCACCTCCCATGTTCACCTGGAGAAGGGGGACGAGACGGACCCGCAGAGCATCATCGGCACCCAGAATGCGCAGGCCAACAGGCTCTTCTGCAGCCACAGAGATTAGCCCCAGGAGTCTCTTTATCAGAGATTTCTGCATGCTTAAATCACGATTTAAGTGTGACAACGAAGGCTATCATCAATAATAAATAAAGAGCATCAACTGCATTTTTGGAGAGTTTTTTTTATTTGTTCATATTTAACCCTTTAGGGCCCGCTTTAATATTATACATGATGGTATCGCTCTGTGCACAAAACGCACTTATCAAAATTAAGCTTTAAAGTATATTAACATGAACATTGTGTTCTACTTTCATTTAATTAGGTTTTTAACCACATCAGTCCTCATCATACATATCAAATATTCAGTAATTTTCAGAATTTTAACCCTTTAAATGCCAGGTTTTTGTCATGATACCACTATGTTTGTAGATGGCAAAAAAGATGAATGAATGAATTATTTTCAATATATACATGCAAAGTAGACTTCTTTAAATAATCTCAGTCTGGGATCTGTCAGTGTGTGAGTGTAGCTGCTGACAGTCTGGGATATGTCAGTGTGTGAGTGTAGCTGCTGACAGTCTGGGATATGTCAGAGATCAGCAGCTACATTGACTGTGACAGGTCACCTAGTGGAAATAGCATGTATTTCCTCCATATGCCAAATATGGTCAAAATGACCTCATCAGGTGGAAAATAGTCAAAATGACAAATTCAGAGTCAAAAGCCCAGAATGACACCCAGAAATAATACAAGTCCTGTTTTTCTGCTCTGATGGCTGTGGGATCAAAAATGTCAGTTTGAATGGGTTTCAATGGAGCATTTTTGGACCTGAACAGTCTGAATGTAACTATTTAGTTTCCACAGTGTATTTTAGACTTATTGTAGGAGCTGAGCTGCAAATTCACTGATTACACTCAAATACACAATCTGGACTACATTTAGGACATACGCATGAACACAGCCACAATTATCAAAATAAATAAATAAATAAATGAATAATTAGTTTGTGTGTGTGTTTGTTTTTTATTACGTTTTTATTTTATTTTATTTTTTAGAATACTTGCCATATGGAGAAAATAAATGCTATTAATTTATTATGATGTTATATTATTATTTGGCATATCCCAAGCTGTGATTATCAGAAATAAAAAATTTTAAAAAATTAGCATGTAGCATATTGAAAATAATTATTTCTTTCATCTAAAAACAGTGGAATCATGGCAAAACCCGGCATTTAAAGAGTTAAAATTCTGAAACTTAATGAATATTTGGTATTTATAATTAATTTATAATTTATAATTATTTATAATTATAAATAATGAAGGACAAAGAAACACACACACGTAATAGTGTTTAATCTGCAGCCAAACCTGCAGGACAAACAGGAATTGAGGGTGTGTCCTCAGGTTAGATGTGTTTCAGGAGTAATTTTATTTAATGTCATTAAAGTCAGTGGTAACGTCTCCCTCGATGGAAAAACTGTTCAAAGCAAACCCATATTGTGTGAGCATTTGACACTGCACAAAAATAATAATATATAAAAATCAATGTTGCTTCTAATCAGTGACATATCCCAGGCTGTGATGATAAAAATAATTTAAAAAATCTACCTAGCATGTATATATTGAAAAAAGGTGCGTTTTTTTCTTCCAGAAACATAGTAAAAAAAAATTTTTTATGTCATCCTATTCTATTCTATTCTATTCTATTCTATTTTATTCTATTGTAATATATTTCACTTCCCTGCATCCACGGGCAGTCAGTCAGTGCGGAACCTTTGTCCCTGCGTGTATGAGGGGAGCTAATTCTGTGCTGCACAGGTGTTATGTATGTTTCCGTCAAACATGTTTGGTAATGTCTCTCCTCTTCTTTCGTGTGTCTCTGTCCAGCCGTGAATGACAGTGGAGTTTTTCTTCTTCAAAGGTAACATCGTGTTATTTTTTAATTATTATTATTTATATTCATTTTAAAAACCGTGTTTTATTATGAAGTTAGTCGCTCAGTTAGCATGTTAGCTTAGCTCAGTTAGCACACCGGTGACTCCTGCAGGTCAGATGTCTCAGCTGCTCTTAGCTCGTTTTTTAAATCACAAAAATGAACATAAAATAAAAAAATATCACATAAACAACGTGCTCATTAAATATCCACGAAGCTAAACACAAACTTTAAAGTCGTTTTTACCCGATAACTGTTTTATAGCTTTGCTTAAATGCCTTGTTTATCTAGCTCGCGAGCATCTTTTAAAAATATGATAATTTAAGACTTTGATGCAGTTTCATAAATGGACATAGATAGTACAAAATAAATAGAGAAATTATAATAATCGACAGTGTCCTGTGGTGTATTCGGCATTCTTTGATCTACCAAAATATGATTAAAATGTCTGTTTCAGTGAGTAATCTCAGTCACTTTGCACTGATCACTACAGAGAAGTTAATCCACGTTTCAGGCTCAGTCCGTTTACAGCATGTTGCTGCTTCGAGAGAAACAAATGCCGAATTTAAGATTGGCTCTTATAAAGGCGAGAAAAGTACAAACTCATATAGAAACAGGCGTGTCACGTATGTTTGTAAACGTTTGACATTAAAATTTAACATTTTTTTAAAGGAGTTTGGTTTGTAGCGAGGCAGCATTAAAATGCTACTTTGTGATTGGATAATAGTTTTAGTTCTTTTTAACACAGACAGTAAGTCTGAAATGTAGAGCTGTAGAAGTTAGATAACTGATTGAATGACAGAAAATGAATGAATTGGATATAATATTATTATTATAAAAAATCATTTAAAAAGAGGAAAAGAGTTTTTGAATCTCAGTGAGTTTACCTGGTTATATAAATGATATATATATATATTTTTTTTATTCAGCGTGAGGTGGTCATTTTTTTATATGACAAATTATTTATGCATGATTGAGAGTGAAACAACACCAGAAAACACAAACTTTTGGATTTTATCAGCTGTTCAGCGTTAAAGTAATGTGCAGTCCCATCTTCTTTTTTTTAATGAATGACCTCTTCTTAAAAAGAAAAAAACATAAATTAACATAAAATAGACAAGAAGGCAGGCACAATAAAGGACAAATAACAGCAGTTATTACAACTAACTCGTAATATATGTATAATTATAATATATGTATGTATATTTTTCTCAGTTCCCATCCTCAGACTTTGTGGATATTTTTCTTTTTTCTTTTGTGTGAGTGGTGAAGTTTTCTTGCTGGTGTTTGTCCTACGTCAGAGTGAGCGTTCCCTCTGTGACCGCAGGTACCCGCCTTGCTGCTCGCTGCTCCTGCTGCGTCCGTCCTCTTGCTGTCTCAGGCCGCTCCGCTTTCGTTAACTCGATGTAGTGCGGCTACGCTCCGGTTGCGATCGCTCAGGTCGCATGCTCTGCCCTCTCAGGCTGAGCACCTCCTGCGGGAGAGGAGGCTCCCGCCGCGCCTCCCACAGCAGAGCCGAGGCGCCAAGAGCCGGGGAGGAAGTCCAGGAGCCAGGAGGAGGAGTGGAGGAGGACCAGGAAACAAGACGGTGTGTCTGTACAATCGCCGCGCCGGGCGTGGGCATGATCGGCCTGTCATTACGCTGCCGTGCCGCTCTACAGACCTTCTGCAGGTGAGCATTCACGTCGCTGTTCCAGTTCCCTCAGATACCTAGGAAAGTCCATGGAATTTCCACAATCACATTATTCCAGACTGGAAAAGTCATGGATTTCACAATCACATCTTCCCCGACCTGGAAAAGTCATGGGATCAGTATTAATCACTCAGAGTTTTGGGAATATTTGGAATATTGGGGTGTGGGGGGGGGGGGGGGGGGGGGGGGGGGGGGGGGTGGGGGGGGGTAAAATAAGGGGGGGGGTTTATAAAATTGGGGGGGGGGGGGGGGGGATGTAGCTTCAAAATGCATTCATATTACTATCAACAAGTTTCTAAATTTTCTCCCCGGCGTCCGTCTCCATCCCTTCATGTCTGATCCACGAGACATGTCAGAATACTTTTTTAACACTTGAAGTACTTTTAGGGTTTTTTAAATTTTTAAAGAAAACATTGCCCTTTTTCCAATCCTGCAACCCATTTTTTCTTAGAATAAATTTGTGATTTTTTCTTTGTCTTTTTTTTTTTTTAAATTATTGCCGATTTTTCCTTTTTTCCTTTTTTTTATTGAAATGTTTTGCTATGTTATGCCTTTTTGTGATTTATTTTTAGAAAACCTTTTTTTAAAATTCTTTTTTTTCTTTAAATGTTTTGGCAGTTTTTTAATAGAAAACAAATTTGGCGACCTTGTTTTTTGTTCAGCGTCCGGGGCTCGGCGCACGCGGTGGCCGGGCACGACGTGATCAGGTGAGACTAGGAAGCCGGTGAAGGAGCGCGTCCTCAAGATCACTCAACGCGACACTCACGCCAGCAGGCAAGTGGAACTCAGACCGAGCATACGGAGTTCTACGTAAGACCTGCGTCCTCCTCCGACGCCAAAACTCCGTCCGTCCAATAAAGAAAACTCATCTAAACCACAAATTATTGTAAGCAAGGTGAGAACGATCCTGCGCTGAGTCTGAACTTTGATTCGTTTTGTTTTTCGATCGTTGTTACACAGGTGGTTCCAGGTGAGACGGCTTTAGCTTTCTACAGAGCGAAAGAACCCCACGAATTAAACCGAATCATCGGCATCTCCAACCTACAACGTGGTGGCCCTTGACTTGAGGCCGGACATTACTTCAACCTGATCCAAGTAGTCTGGTTTGTATACTGTTTATATTATTGGCTGTTATATATATATATCTGATTATGTATTTGCCATTAGTAAATGTATTGAAATTATGTTTACTTATACATTTTATTATATCTAATTATTTACTACAAGTTTGATGCGTCCTTTGACTCTGTTATTATTATTATTATTATAATTCTGATTTTTTTAAATCAATTGTAATTAATTATAGCCCTTAATATATTCTCTTTTATTTTTGCTTATTTTTATTTATTTAGTTTCGGTGATGTTCTCCTTCTTTCTTTGTATGAATTATTATTATTATTATTATTATGATTTTAATTATTTCTTTTATTTTCTAAAAAAATTCCTTTTAAAATAATAAATTTAAACATGTTAAAAGAAGCATTACACATACCATGTTTTCCGTTGTCTTTTAAAATTAATGTTTCAACAATATAAACATCTGATATAAGACCCGACGTAGTACTGATGGTCGTATTAATTGTTTATTATTATTATTATTATATTATTATTATTATTATTTGTTGTAGAACTACATGTATAATTACAATGATTGTTTTTCCTTATTTTGTTTTTATTTTATTTTATTATTTTTTAAATTTTCTTTATTTACTTCAAGTGTGTTCTTCTTGTGTTTTTTGACACTATGATTTTGTTTGTTTTTTAATAGAAATGAAGCATGAAAATACTCGTGTTTCTTTTCTTTAAATTAAAATCACATCGTCTGCGTTCGTCCGTCTGCAGTGTTTCTGCTTCGAGGAGCAGCGTCTGAACCCTCACGAGGAGGTGGACATGCCCGTCTTCTTCTACATCGACCCGGAGTTCGACGATGACCCGCGGATGGCCCGAGTGGACACCATCACTCTGTCCTACACCTTCTTCGAGTCCAAAGAGGGTCAGACTCTGCCTCTGCCCGGATACAGCTACAACTGATCGTCCACACCGAGCGAAATACTGAACCGGCAGCCCGAATCTTTTTCAGATGTCACTTTAATCAGGAAAAAAGGAAACAATTATCCAAAACCATCGTCTCTGAAACTGAAGGGGATTCAGTCTGGGATGGATTAGCTCCCCCAAAAAAACTGAAAAACAAGATTTATTTTGTTAAAATCAAACAAAAAGGTCAGACATATCTTTTGTTGGTTTTAGTGGCTTTTGAGGAAATAAGAAATTATTAATTTAATTTTGAGAGTTAAGTTGAAATATTTTAAGAAAAATGTGCCATACTTTTCCAGAGAAAAGTCAAAGTCCTGATAGATTTTAAAATGAGGTGAGAGCAATGTGAGGTTTCACTAAAAAACACCTTTATTATTAGAAATTTGGGGATGTTAAAAATGTATCTTTTGCAAGTGAAAATATTACGTGGAAGTTGCAGTATGGAGTGAAAATAACACAATTTTGCAATTGAAAAAAGTCAGTTTCAATTTTCCCTCAAATATTTTAACTTAATTCTCTAAATATCAGATTTATTTACCTGATAGTGGCCCTAAACTCTGTCGTACAGAATGAAAACATCCTGGAAATCCTGGAATTCTTCAGCTTTCCAGACATTGAGAAGTCCTGGAGATAATTTTTGATGCCTAAAAAGACCTGAGACAGATTTGAAATATCAGTCTTTAAATCCCTCTCAATCCATCGGCTGATATTTGAAATAAACAAGATTTTGGGGTGTGACGTTTGTGAGAAAAAGTGCGATGGACGAGTTTTTTCTGCATTTCACTGAACTGACGAACAAAAACCGTCTGAAATTCGGACACGTAACTTTTTCTTGTGCCGCTGAGAGACGTTGAGACTTCAGACCTTGTTTCTGTGCGTTCTGACGCCTGAGTGAGACTTTATTTATAAATCAGATAACTGTAAAAAAGACTGAACATAAATCAATAAATTCTGATTGAAAACAGAATGTGGAGCTCTGCAGAGGTTTCACTGAGCTGACCGATTTAAACCGAACAACGAATAAAAGGTGCGAGACTGTTAATGTGACGAATACGAAGGTCAGTGTTTAGGATCCATGTCAGTTTTTTCTTTTCTTTTTTCTGTTTTTGTTTTATGAGCTCTGATTTCTAATTTCATGAAGGAAAATGAGACAGCAAGACGATATTTTTTGTCCTTTTATGTTTGTTTCTCCAAAACAAACTCAACAAAAATGCAACAAAGCCAGAAAGGGGAAAAAATAACAAGGAAGGAAATATTAAAAAGCCTTTAATCGTTAAAAGTGCAAACATGTTTCGAACCCTGCAGGTCTTATTAGGACTATAAAAATACTCTCTTTGTTGTCCTTATTGCCATCTCACTTTTAGATTTTAGTCTATGAATTATTTTATTCATATTTTTTAACCCATTCACTGGTGCTTTTCATGATGTGTCCTGTTAGCGTCACATTGAAGTGTGTCACTAATTTAGTCTGTAAATAACTTCAAAATAATATTGACCAAATAATTAAGAAATGAGATGACTGATGTCGTGTTTTCTCTTTACTTCACAGTTTGCTTCAATTTGTTTTGAAGAAACAAACACATTTCAGTTTTACTTTTTAATTGTTTTTATTTTTACAGCTCCCCTTTTTAATTTATATGTTTTTATTCCCCTCAATTTGAGGGTTTAACTCTTTATCTGCCTTGTTTTGGCCACCAGGTGGCAGCAGAGGAAAAGAAACGTTTCTGTGCTGCTTTAACAGAAATCTGATGAAGATCTGCAGCTCTGCTTTGATATGTAAATATGTTTTTTTTGTTTTGTTTTTTTAAAACTGTTTGACTAATGAATATAAGATTAATTTTGAGTTAAAGATTGGCTTGAAAAATAAATCAGAGGTCCAGTTTGCAGGATTATGGGACATGCATTGTCAGAAATGAAATATAATAAATCTGTTTTCTTTAGCGTATAATAATCTGAAAATAAGAATTTGTTTTTGTTACCTTAAAATGAGCTTTTTATATCCACATAGGGAGCAGGTGCTCGTCTACAGAGATCACCATGTTGCACCGCCATGTTCTCCAGCAGCCCAAACATCCCAAAGTCCTAGAAATGTCCTATAAATCAACAAATGTCCCCAAATCCTCGAAATGTCCTAAAATCTGAGAATTATCTTAAGATCCTAGAAATGCCCTAAAATTCAAGAAACATCCTAACATTCTAGAAATGTTCTAAAAACCTAGAAACACCCTGCAATCTGAGAACTTTCCTAAAATCCAAGAAATTTCCTAAAATCTTACAAATCCTAAAATCTTACAAATCCTAAAATCCTAGAGACATCCTAAAATGCCACAATTGTCATAAAAACCTAGCAATGTCCTAAAATCCTGTAAATGTCCTGAAATCTTAAAAACTTCCTTAAATCCTTGAAAAGTTCTAAAATCCTAGAAACATCCTAAAGTTCTAGAAATGTCCTTAAATCCTGGAAATGTCCTAAAATCCGATAAATGTCCTAAAATCCTGGAAACATTTATCGGGCCGGGCCCCTGGCCTTCAGTCATTTTTGTAAAAGTGGCCCCCAAGCAAAACAAGTTGAGTGTCCCGCTCTGGACCTTTAAACGTTACTTTTTAAAAATACTTAAGATCTTTATTTGAATGTTTAAAATAATCTAACTCTGGGATTATTTTGAAAATGTGATAATGGCAATGTATCGCTCTGTCATGCTTTTATTTTGTAGGCACACACAGGAAGCGGCGCGCTCATCTCATCCCGTGCAGCCTAAACGTCACGCCGGGGAGCCAATCAGACGTCCCCTCGCGTGTGTTGACGGACGTCTCCAGCGTTAGGCTCGAGGTTGCCCTAGCAACTCGGAGGATGGACCAATGAGACAGAGGCAGGCAGGGCTGGACTCCCTCTCCTCCTCCTCCTCCTCCCCCTCCTCCTCCTCCATCTCCGTCCGCGACACCACCTCCTCTGGAGCAGGAGGCGGAGGGAGGGAGGCCAGAGACCCATCAGCTCCTCTTCCTCAGTTCGGAGTCCAGCAGGAGCCGAACTGAACCGGAGGATTTTTTCACCGTCGTGCGTAAAAGCGCAGCGCGTCCGGAGCGCGCAGATGGCACAGAGGGCGCAGTAACCGTCCTGCGGTTGTTGTCGGTGGATCAGCGGACACTTGTGGCTCTCCCGGACACAACCTGACCCGCGTGACAGGACTGTTTGGTGCATGTAAACACGCGCAAAGGACTCCGACTTCAGACCGACTTTCAGCGAACTTTACGCGTCTCTGTATTTTCTCGCTTTCGGACCGGGGTGTTTTGAGGAGGCGGAAGGGTTCGGCTACATGCTGCCGAGTCTCATGATGGGACCGGGCAGCTGTCATCTGCCGCGAGGATGAGCCACAGAAGCAGCCCGGCGCGGGCGTACGACTTTCTGCTCAAGTTCCTGCTGGTGGGGGACAGCGACGTCGGGAAGGGCGAGATCCTGGCGAGCCTGCAGGACGGAGCCACCGAGTCCCCGTACGGATACAACATGGGTGAGTGACCGCCGGGGGAGGAGGAGGGTGTGTGGGACAGAATGGGTGAGGTGATGAGGTCATTTATTTACGTTAAACCTGCCTGTTAGGTGTTTGTGGACTTTATCTTTTTTTTTATGCGCACGGATTTCCTGTTTTTACGCACGGTTTACGCAGCGCTGAAGACCAGTGGATCAAACCAAGTGACAGCTCAGACACAGAGGGAGCACTCATGATGCAGAACAACCCCTCACACACACGCACGCACGCACGCACGCGCGCGCACACACACACACACACACACACACACACACACACACTAAATGTTATGTTAACTGGTTTGTTCCTTCTTGAGGTAACATGAGACACTTTGGCGCTGAATCCCAGTCTGAAACCAGTCACTCTTAACTGGAATACCTCCTTAATCACTGGGAGTTTAGAATCACTAAACTGGGGGAAAACAAAACTTAAGACAGTGCTGCACTTGAGTACAAGTTTGAGGTACTTTTACTTGAATATTTCCAATTTCTGCCACTTTATACCTCGACTCCAGTGCTGTGCTTTTTTATTGGATACTTTCAGTTACTTTACAACTTTTGCTGTTATTAAAGAGGTCAACAGATTATCAGTCTGGCCGATTATCAGCCGATATTTGACATTTTGCCTGTTATCTGTGTCAGCATTTTATTTTTTTTGATTTCACATATAATTAATTAATTGAAAAGTGCAAAGAAAATGTCAGCATGAGATGAACTTCTCTTTGTAAAACCTCAGGGAGATGTTTTTATTTATTAATTTTTCCATTTAAATTTTCACTTGACTTTATTAAAAAAGTTGCTAGGAACTTGTAAAATGTTGAATGTGAAATACAAGTTCATACAAGTACTTCTGCTTTCGTACTTTGATTTCTATTTTGTGCTACTTTATACTTCAACTCCAGTATTTACTTTTTGAAGGACAGCTTCACTTCCGTAAGAGATTGTGCTGTTATTATTAAATTTAATATATTCAGGCGTCATACGGTCATGAGAATCCTGGAAAAGTCATTGAATTAGTCTAGAAAAGTTTTGTATTATACTGCAAAAGTTTGGAAAAGTTATGGAATTCAGTTTCACAAACCTGTATAATAACACCTGATGCCTTTTCTTTAAAAACACGCCCCCCAAAATTGCCAAAACTTCTTCCTTTAAATATCACCAACATTTTAAAAAGGTGAAAAAAGGCAAGTTTTTGTCAGTGAAATAAAGACAAAAAACAGCCATTCAAAGTCTGATGGACTGAAACTGAATCTCAGCATAAGGTCTGAAAGAGAAAAGAGGATTTTGTGGGCCGCCGTTTGAGAGCATCTACAGTGTGTGTACAGTGTGTACAGTGTGTGTACAGTGTGTGTACAGTGTGTACAGTGTGTACAGTGTGTGTACAGTGTGTACAGTGTGTGTGTGTGTGTGTACAGTGTTCAGTGAAGTCTGATGTGTGCAGATGTTGATTTCTGCAGCGTCTGTGCTCGTCGTCTCAGCAGCTTCTCCATCAGCAGAGTCTGTTGATCTCCAGTAACAGTGACTGTCTGTATCTGTCTGTATCTGTCTGTGTCTGTCTGTGTCTGTCTGTATCTGTCTGTGTCTGTCTGTGTCTGTCTGTGTCTGTCTGTGTCTGTCTGTAGCTGTCTGTGTCTGTCTGTGTCTGTCTGTGTCTGTCTGTATCTGTCTGTGTCTGTCTGTGTCTGTCTGTGTCTGTCTGTGTCTGTCTGTGTCTGTCTGTCTGTCTGTGTCTGTCTGTAGCTGTCTGTGTCTGTCTGTGTCTGTCTGTATCTGTCTGTATCTGTCTGTAGTCTGTCTGTATCTGTCTGTATCTGTCTGTAGCTGGGGTTTGGTGGAGAGAGTTGGGCTCTGTTGAACAACTGTTTGTGGTCGTCATTAACTCTTTGAGACTTGGATCAAAATCAGTTTTCTTGTGCTGCTTTTGAATCTGCAGCAAAGTGGTTGATTTCTTTCAAATATATATAGATATATATATATATATATGTGTGTTTTTATATGTTTTATGTGTGTGTGTGTGTGTGTGTGTGTGTGTGTGTGTGTGTGTGCGCGTGTAAAAACAATTTCTGAAAGTCAGAAATACCGTTTTATCGTAGTACTCAACCACACTGGTGCAAAAATGATAAAATCCAATGTGAACTAATATAAACACAACTGTGTGTGTGTGTGTGTGTGTGTGTGTGTGTGTGTGTGTGGTGTATTAATAAATGCTGGCGGCAGCTGCTCATGACTCACTCCGGCTCCGCAGGAGGGCGTCCAGGACGAGCCGACGCTCTGCAGCTCTGCACATGATGTAACTGTGAGGTCGACGACTGCGACTTTGTACATTTTTCTGATCCCATTTATTTAAGATGATGTAATGAGGAAAACATTTACAACCTGTTGTTTGGACAGAGAGCTGAGCGGGGAGAACTGATTTAAAGATCTTTTTTTTGTGCCTTTATGTTATCTGAAAATAATTTGGGATGTTTTTGCAGACGTGTTTTCATTTTACAGTGAAAGAGTTTTAGGAATACTCGGTGTGTGTACTGATGCGACAGCAGAGATTTGTGTTTACGTCTCGGCGTCACTTTGTGACTCTGATAAGACAACTGGATCCTCAGATCAAAGTAAACCCGTCCTGCTGCAGCTGTTAATATTTCAGGCGTTGAGCTGACAGCAGCATCCGGAGCGACTTCAGCGCGACAACGGCGAAAAGCTCCGAGCTTCAGACTGCTGACACAACCGTCAGCAGAGAGGAGGTCAGAGGTCAGGGGGGCAGAGGTCGAATAACATCAGAGTGATCCTGGATGGATGACAGGAGACCGACTCATGCTGGGTGTTTAATGCTGCATTCATGTACTCCTCGGAAGTATCGTATTTAGGAGTTATGAGCACATGAACGGCCTTCTTAGATCACAATTACGAGCGAGAAATTGGGAAATTTTGATGATACCCGAGTTGTGACGGTTTGCGTGACGTTTCAGGGCAGCAGAAATGGAAACAATGTCAGAAATTGATGGTTAAAAATGCTAAATTTTGTTGTTTTGCTCCCATTAGCTATCGTTGAAAAATTTTCGTTTAAAATGCAACTTGTAGCTTCCATGTCGTTCCCACTTTACCACCTCAAAGCACGTGAACACAACCAAGTCTGAAGAGCAACTTCCCAACTCTCTCCAGTTCAAATATTAATATTTTTTGCGAGTCATAGTGGTGCTCCGTGGTTGAAAAATGTTACCTAATAGTCACGGTCTGGAGCTCATGCCGGTTGCCACAAAAGCAACAAGATCATTTCTACTTATTTATACTTATATATACAATTTATACAATGTTCACAAAAAAACATTTCATATATCACGTGGAATACGCTGCAATCATCGAGTATATTCATTTTATCGTCCACCACAACAACCAAGCGTCATTTTCTGCAAATTAGAATTTGTGCTAAATTTCGACTTTCCTGCAGAGTATCAGGTCGGTCGGTCAAACGCTTTGATCCAGCCTGAAACTTCTCAGTTGTTGGATGAATTTTGATAAAATGTGGTTCTTTATTCGTGTTCTTCTCAGGATTTACTGTAAAAACATTGTGATCTTCTGACTTCTCATCTCGTGCCATCGTCAGGTCAACGTTTTAACGTGTCCAGTACTTTGGTTTATGACCAAATACCTGCAGAAATAAAGACGTAAAAACCAACATCTGCCACGCAGTCAGTGAACATCATGTCCTGACCACGATGTGTTCTCACAGTGAGGTGAGCGTCGTAGCGTCCAAACGTCGAGCTGAAATGTGTGAACGTCGAGCTGAAATGTTTGATGCATAAATAAAAAGAGTCACTTCTCTGTATTTTTCATGTGCGAGCCGGCAAGGTCACCCCGATCTGTATGAGTGGGATCACACATCCAGAGGAGTGAGTCAGCCTCTCCTGGCAACACCGACAGCAACTCCACTTTCCTCATCATTATACCCCCGCTGAGCCACACACACACACACACACACACACACACACACACACATTCGTAGAGTCTCCCTGAGGCTCGACTCTCAGGGATTTTTAAAGCTCGGGCTGTTTGTTGGAGTGATTTTGTGAAGTTACACAACACTTGAAGAGATGTTACGAAACAAAAGAGGCGTTCACAGGCGTTAAAAACTAATTGTAAACAACCATTTCTTTTTGTGCGAGTGATTATCAGCAGCACATAAAACACACAAAATAAACGAAGAGGGCGTTTGTGTGCATTTTTGGCAGCTTGCGTCGGTGTGTTCTGTAATCAAGGCTTCCCCCCGTGCGGTTTCTGGCACCGCGGCCCGTTAATAGCAGCTCCTCTCTCTGGACTTGGCTGCAGAGCGAAGCCCCCGCCGGGGACGCCCGCCTGCAGCCTTCACGGCCGTTGATCCCGATCCAGTGGGTCCTGCAGACGTCCCGCGTTTTCACCGCTAAACTGCAGCCGCCGGCCACAGCTATGTCTCCATCTCCCCGTCATGCCTCCCATTAAAGAGGGCGACCCAGAAACGGCAGACATCGAGGCTTCACAGCTCCGGTTTTCCGTCAGCTGAGCCAAACAGCCTGAAGTGGGGGAAACCGTGTTGTCAGTGGCTGGGTCAGGAGTCCCAACACGTCTCCCCAGAGAGCCAGAGTCCCCGAAAAGGGAAATAAAAAACAAACAGCGTCGCTAAAACTCTAATTACTCACCTCGCTGCAGCTTTAGTTAGCTGCCTCACCTTGTTCTCAAATGTCAGCTTTTAATTGGCAACAACAAAGTCAGAATTACATGAACACCTCAGGGGATTTTTTTTCAGATTTGGCACAAATGTTCACTTGGACTCATAGATGAAGTGCTTAGATTTCTTGGGTCAAAGGTCAAGGTCACTGTGACCTTGTTTGTTTCATTCGTGTAAACTCAGAATCTCGAGAACTCCTTTTCAGGGAATTTCGTACGATTTTACACAAACGTTCACTTGGACTCAGTGATGAGCTGATTAGAATCTGGTGGTCAAAGGTCAAGGTCACGGTGACCTGAAAAACATGTTTATGGCCATCCCTCCCTCCTCAGTCGCTCCTCCTGAGGATGTCGTCTGAGGCACGTTGTGATTTGTGATATTGGTCTTTATGAATAATGTTGACTTGACACGAGCTTGGGGTCGACCGGAGGGTGGGCACATGTTGAGCGATGTTGTGAGCGATAATGAGCCACTCCACTAGCTCGCTGGCTCCTAGCGTACCCGATTGAGGTGCAGTGATGTAAAGATTAGCAAAATTCACCAACAGACTGACATGTCGAACTGATCAAAAGTGTTCGCCGTGGTCAACCAGTGGACGGTTAACAGCTGACATGCCTGTCCCACTTTGATTTGATACAAAGCTGATTAAAAATCGCTTTAATGTGGTACACAAAACCTGTAAACCAAGAAAACGTGTTCGAACAGAAACCTAAAATACAAACGTGAACCTGAAGACGAGCTTAAGTCCTGTTTAAATACAACAAAAGCCATGATGTAATCATCTAGTTTAAAACACTGACATGGTCCTTTAATACGCTAACACTGTAAGCATCATCGGCATCAACACACACACACACACACACACACACACACACACACACACACACACACACACACACCAGCGCTCTGTGCTGTTTCACTGTGTTGACGTCCGTCTACAAACCTCACTGTTTCCAACCTCTTATGTAACACCACTTTCCCAAGATGCTTCATGTATCATGCAGCATACCAGAGGGAGAGTGTGTGTGTGTGTGTGTGTGTGTGTGTGTGTGTGTGTAATAACCCGAACATATGTGTGTAGTAGGTTGGAGGAGTGTGTGTGTGTGTGTGTGTGTGTGTGTGTGTGTGTGTGTGTGTGTGTGTGGATTTCCTCCCAGAATAACTCTTACATTATATCACATCTTGTCTTCCTCCTCTCTTCGCTCTGATGCGCCTCGAGGCTCCGTCACTCCACATTTACTCAAGTACTGTACTGAAGTAACATTTAGAGGTACTTGTACTTTTCTGCTGTTTTATACTTCTAATCCACTCCATTTGAGACGCAAATATTGTACTTTTTTAAATGCACTACATTTATATCACAGCTTTAGTTACTTCACAGATTCAGAGTATTAAAATATAATCAACAAATAAATGATGATGTATTATTTTACAGTAAACCACTCAGTTTACTTATTATAGTATAGTATACTTACTTGTTTTGTTTGGCTGACGAATGATATGTGCACACACGTATTAATGTACAGGTATGACCCATATATATAATATATATATATATATATATATATATTAGGGATGCACGATAATTATCACCCGATAATGAGACTTATGACGTCATACCGATAATTTCGATAATAACATTTGTGGCCAATAAATAGAACCGATAATAATAAGCATAAATTGCTTTGTTTTGGCCCGTGTTGCCATGGTTTCGCTCCTCCAGTCCTACACACACTGTATCAGTCAGCAGCAGGGTTTAACCCATTGTTTCTTTGTCTTTTTTTTAACTCTTTCCCCGCCAATGAAGAGATTTTTCGTCAATCTGTGTTTTCACTGTAGTGTGGGGGACACTGTTACAGATTTTATGCAATAAAACAACATTTTCACGCCCAAAAACAAACGAACAAGACGATCTAAAGTCCCAGGGTGACGGGAGGAGAGGACTACTAACGTGCCGACTTTATCACTATTTAGCGGCTTTTCGGAGCCTCTCAGCGGCGACACAACACAAACCCCAAATCTTAAAACGGAATTGATTTTTCTCTTGAAAATGACTTTCTTTTACGGAAATACAATTTTCCAGCTTTTGGTCTGAAATGTCGATTTTTTGATGAAAATACACAGATTAAATTCATCTGTACTCACCACATCACAGCGTTTCATACCCTCGGGTGATGAAAAACAAACAAAACGAAGTTATTAGTCATCAGTATCTCATCAGCCACGAGAAGCTGGAAATTGCTCTCCCTAAACTGATCAATATCCATGTTGTGTGACAGTGTGAGTGACAGAATTATGAAATTTGGTTACTATGATGACGTTTGAGGAAATCACAAATCAAATCAGGTTTGAGTCGTTTTTTTGTTGTTTTTTTATCGGTGAATGGGTTTTAAGAAAACTGGCAGTAATCCAACCAGCTGTGAAAAAATATGATCGGTTAAATTTGGTGTAGATACGCTCATAGAGAGAAATGGATTCAAATTTTTAAATTAAAGTGTGATTTATTTGCATGAAATTATTCGTGTGTGCTCAGAAAAAGACCTTAAAGGTGAACTGGTTCTGCTGGTTTAAGCGCACACAGGTAAACGAAGGTGACTGTATGTGACTGCCAGCATCTCTTACTGTAACTCATGCTGATGGGTCCTCTGAGGTCGTGTGTGTGCGTGCGCGTGCGTGCGTGCGTGCGTGTGTGTGCGTGCGTGCATGTGTGTGTGCGTTGGCAGCCATTGTTGAAGCTTCACAGTTGGAGCGTCGTCACTTGCAGACAGCTCCTGATAATTACTGTTATAAAAGAGACGAGCTGCTCGCTGCTTTTTTGTTCCCGCCGGGACTCGTGTGACAGCAGCCTGATATTAGCAGCTAATCAAGTGTGTGTGTGTGTGTGTGTGTGTGTGTGTGTGTGTGTAAAGCTGGCGGGCGCTGGTACAAATCTCTGAAACTCTGAAAGTAAATCCGTGGCCGTGTTGGAGCCTCCAGCGGTGGATTTTCTTAATCTGCTGTCAGAGGAGGACGTGTGGATGGAGGCTGGGAGGTTGCTGGTTCTAATCCCTGTGAAACCTCTTAAAAGTGAGAAAAAAGGATAACAGATGATTTCTCTCACACCTTGTAACAGGAGCATTAACACCGGCCGCTGAGCAGCAGACGTTACGTAAGAGGTTTTATATACGAATCATATAAACAGAGAATAAAACGTTGGCGTGTTTGAGGTCGTTAAAACTGTGGCTGCTTGTTTGAGTTCAGTTATGAAGCAGAATCATGAAGCGACAGTAATTTCTGGACTATTTCAAGGAGAACTCAGCCCATCGTCCTTCGTTTCTTATTTTTACAGTCCTAATTTTGACTTACCTCGCTGGGTTTTGGGAGCCAAAAGTCCCGATGGTGGCGCTACAGAGACTGTTTAAAGCTCAAAACTTTAAAATTCATAAAAAATTACCTGTAAGAAAAACTTTTGGAAAACCAACTCAGTGCCAATTATTAACCTTCAGGGCCGCTTTAATATCGCTCAGAGTTAAGCTTTAAAAAATATTATACATTAATGTTATTTTCTGCTTTTATTGAGTTAATTATTTAAACCTTAAATTCATTGTTTGTTTTTTTTTTTTAAAAACAGGAGACTCATGTGTTTGTTGTTTGTTTTGTTTCAGGAATCGACTATAAGACGACCACCATCCTTCTGGACGGGAGGAGAGTCAAGCTGCAGCTCTGGTACTTTTACACGCCACGTGCACGCTCACATCGATAGTTTCTCTCTCTGGCCAAATATACAAATATAAAGATATCTTTGAAAATATAACTCTATGTTTTGGCTTCTTTGAGCTTTAGGTCAGGTTTCTCACAAGTGCAACAGAAGAATGCAGCGCGGTTTAAAATGTTTCTCGGATTTTAGGGGATTTCAGAAATGTTTCTAGGATTTCAGGACATCCCTAGGATGTTTCTCAGATTTAAGGGCATTTCTTCGATTTTGGGACATTTCTCAAATTTCAGGACATTTTCTAGGACTATAGGACGTTTCTAGGAATTTAGGAAATTTCTAGGATTTCAGGACATTTCTTAGATTTTAAGACATATCTAGGGTTTTAGGACATTTCTTTATTATAGGACATTTCTCAGATTTTAGGACATTTTTTAGCTCAGCTGGGTTCTCCGTCGGTGGGTGTGGGGGATCCTCCACTGGCACTTTTTTTGATCAACAGTATCTTTTGATGCTGTTTTATGCACGCTGGCATTTTATGTGTACTAAAAGTACAAAAACATTTCCCAGTGTGAATCACTTTATTTTTATTGTGAATTAGGAAATAGTTGGGGTTCCACCTGGCACCCTATTGGGGACCAGATTTGACTCGTGAGCTGCAAGTTGAGTATCACCGTTATAAAAAATAATAACACATCATTGCTGCGTCGACACTTTAGAAAAGTCCTTTTTGCACTTGAAGGCAGCATCTGATCAGACTTTGAGATCAGAAATAAATGTAAAGAACCTGAAAAATGTCTCGTCGTGTTGGAAAAAACGTCTTAATAAACTTTCCTGTATATATGAACAACTGCAGTGACGAAAAGGCAAATAAGGAGGATTAATGCACGCAGCGAGAACATACACTGGCTGCATTAATGCATCTGTTAAAGCCTCCACATGTTCACTTAAAGGAGAAGGACGTTAGTGGGATTGCAGTGCACTTAATGTACTGAACACACACACACACAAACACACACACACACACACGTTCAGTCACCCATGGCTCTAAACCGCCGGCCTCTCGGAGGTATTTTTAGAGCGGTTTTGCTTTTAGCCCAGTCAATATTAAATTATTAATCTGAAACTTTGTTTGATGTTTAAGCGGATGAGACGCTTTAGCTCGGGCGTGTGTGTGTGTGTGTGTGTCTCTCCCCTGGCTACACACACTTTGAGTAAATCCCCGCCTGACCCGATGTGACGTTTTCGCTCACACGGCGACACGCAGAACTCCTGTTTGGGGTCTTTCACTCTCGTCCTGAATAACAACAGATGGAGCGTCTCAGTATCAGTTCGTGATGAATCTTTGTGGTTTCGCCGGACCACCTGACTTGCAGAGCGGCAGCTGGCCCGGTCAGAGGCAGCAGGCCAGCAGCCAGCGAGTCCTCACACGAGCCAACCCAAACACTGCTGTGGTATTCAGCTCTGCTGCTTGTTTTTCACTGCAGACACGAAAACAACGGTCCAGTCGTGTTTCAGTGGAGGGAGGACACACGGACTTTATTATGATTGTAGCGTTTTTAAAGCCACTCCTGCATCTGAGAAAACTGTCATTTCACAATAACAAGATCAAACTCAGTGTGTTGTTTCATACAAAACTGTGCTTTTTTATCCATGAAAAGAAAGACTTGAGAAACAAGCGTCAAGTTAAACAAGTCATGCCAAAACTCTGTCATACTTAAATGACCGAACAGCTCAGCAGCCTTAATGACACCTCAAAACGGCATTAATGCCGTGCTAATGGTCGCAGTTTTGAACGGATCCTTAAAGGGATGGTTCAGATTATTATGCTTCAACATTTGCTTTTGCGTTGCTCAAGAATGGCGTGAGGGGAATTTCCTTAAATTTGGCACAAATGTCCACTTGGACTCGACAATGAACTGATTAGATTTTGGCGATCAGGGTCACTGTGACCTCACAAAACATGTTTTTTGGCCATAACTCAAGAATTTGTACACTCATTATGATACAATTTCACACAAATATCTAATAGAATATAATGATGAAGTGATGAAATTTTATTCTTGAAATTTTGATGCAAACATTCAGTTTGACTGATCGATGAACTGATTTGAATTTGGTGGTAGAAGGTCAAGGTCACTGTGACCTTGCATTAGTCTCATTTTTGTGAAGGCAATATCTGAATATGGCCTTGAGGGAATTTCCTGAAATTTGGCACAAACGTCCACTTGGACTCAAGAATCAATTGATTTCCCTTACAACCCCCTTAAAAAAAAAAAAATCCAAACTTTCCCTTTACTGCCACGTACGGAGGAGGATTAGGGCCAGGCAGGAGAAATGTTTTTGAGAGGAGGAAGATTTATTTTTCATTATGCACGTCGACAATAAAGTTGAAATGTCAAGAAAAATGTTGAAATACAGTGTTGATAAAAAACTAGATATTGTATTTCAACATTATTCTCGACATTTCAACTTTTTTCTTGACATTGTTTTTGGACATTATTCTCGAACATTTCGATTTTAATCTCAACATTTATTCTGGATGTGCATGATAAAAAAAAAAAATTCCTCCTCTCAAAAATATTTCTCTCGCCTGCCTCCAGTAGTCTTTCGTAGCCATGAAACAGCCGCAGTTCTGCGGTAAAATGACCTGGTTACGTTAAAGAAAAGCATCACGGTTCTGCAACAAATGAAATATTTGTACCCAGCACCACGACCTCTGACAAATCAACATCAGTCCATAAGTGTTTGTTTCGGTGGAGAAGATGCTTCGGCGAGTTTCCTCTGAAGGTTGGAAAGACTTCATGTTGAACTGAAAAGTGTGTGTGAATGTGTGTGAAGTGTCTGACCTTTTAGTGTCTGTGTGTGTTTTTTTTAGGGACACGTCTGGTCAGGGACGGTTCTGCACCATCTTCAGATCGTACTCCAGAGGAGCGCAGGTACGTGGGCGTCTTCTGTCAGAAACTGGACATATATCGATATTTTTTAGTGTGTTTAGGGTTTTTGTTTCCTCAGAATGAGCAGTTTGTGTCTTCATCTAAACCGAAACAAATAACACAGCAAATATTTACCGCCATGTTTCTTCGGATAAACCAAACATTGGCTCTCGATGGGGACATCCGCTTTGTCGTGTTTTGGCGCCGGCCAGTGTAGTTATCATCCCTTTGCGTAGGAAAAAAAAGGCTGATTTATTTTTAGTTTTTTAAACATAAAACTGTTTTATTCAGTGTTTTTATCAGTTTAAATCAGCTGGTCTGTTTGTTTTGGAAAGGGTTAGGGTTAAGAGAGCTCTGCGGGTAATTAAACTGTAATCCTCACCACGAGAGCAGGACGATCGATCGCAAATGCTGTATATATATACACACACACACACACACACACACACACATATATATATATATATATATATACGGATATATATGTGTTTATATATCCAACACAAGGAGAAAACACTGCTGATCTGAACAATAGAAAACTGATAACTTTTTATCATCAAAAATTTAAATCTAAATCTAAAAGAAAAAAGACATGTTGTTATTGTCGGCGTCTCTTTTTTCAGCCAAAGATGCACAAGACAGAAAGTAAGTGCGGTTTTCTTTTTCGCCATCCACGTTTAAGACGAATGAATAATGACTTTTGGAGGGAATTCAACTTTTTTTTACATTTTAGAGGGAATTTGATATGTAAAGAGAGCTTCCTTCATGTAAAAAGCTACAATAATTACATAAAATAATAGACTCAAAATGATTTTATTTAATACATTTAATCTATTTTTGACACATCGCCATAGCAACATATGGTCATGTGTGTTTTATTTTGCCGCCCTGCCAGTCCGTCTATATATTTATTTATGTATTTTTCCCCGTGCTGTCACAGAAGTGTCGCCAATCCGCCGTCTACCATCCACCGTTAACTGAGCGCAGCATAAACCTGACACACTGGACCTTTAATCACCCGAGGCCCGATATTTTGGAGCAGTTTGATGCTCGTAAGAGTTAATTTTGGGTCCTCTGACGGAGCTTGTGTGTGTGCTGTTGTTCTGACCTCAGACAGACTCTCTGAGCTCTGAGAGGACGCGTGAAGAAACTCATCAAACAGCCGCAGACGGCGTTGTTATGTTCCCAGCGGAGACACAAAGAAAACACTTTTCGCTGAATGAAGTTGTTGTCATCGCTCAGTCGGGCTTTTAGTGGGTACAGAGGAGATATCACCATGGCAACAGTGACACCATCGCCACGGCGAGGCTGAGAGCTGATCATGAATCTTTAGTGTGTGTGTGTGTGTGTGTGTGTGTGTGTGTGTGTGTGTGTGTGAGACTTGATGGTGACGAACACGTGCATGCAGTGTTGTGTTGGTGCTGCAGCTATGAAAATTAACATGTTAGAGCTGCAGCTGACAGTTATTTTCATTATCAATCAATTTATCAATAAAATATCAGACAATAATGAAAAGTGTTTGTTATCCAGATCAGTTTGAAGTATTTAGAAAGCAGAATCTGGCTTTTTGTATGAAAAATACTTAAATGATCATCAGCTGATAGCTTCTTTACTTCAAACTGATCTGGATAACAAACACTTTTCATTATTGTCTGATATTTTATTGATAAATTGATTGATAATGAAAATAACTGTCAGCTGCAGCTCTAACATGTTAATTTTCATAGCTGCAGCACCAACACAACACTGCATGCACGTGTTCGTCACCATCAAGTCTCACACACACACACACACACACACACACACACACACACACACACACTAAAGATTCATGATCAGCTCTCAGCCTCGCCGTGGCGATGGTGTCACTGTTGCCATGGTGATATCTCCTCTGTACCCACTAAAAGCCCGACTGAGCGATGACAACAACTTCATTCAGCGAAAAGTGTTTTCTTTGTGTCTCCGCTGGGAACATAACAACGCCGTCTGCGGCTGTTTGATGAGTTTCTTCACGCGTCCTCTCAGAGCTCAGAGAGTCTGTCTGAGGTCAGAACAACAGCACACACACAAGCTCCGTCAGAGGACCCAAAAATTAACTCTTACGAGCATCAAACTGCTCCAAAATATCGGGCCTCGGGTGATTAAAGGTCCAGTGTGTCAGGTTTTATGCTGCGCTCAGTTAACGGTGGATGGTAGACGGCGGATTGGCGACACTTCTGTGACAGCACGGGGAAAAATACATAAATAAATATATAGACGGACTGGCAGGGCGGCAAAATAAAACACACATGACCATATGTTGCTATGGCGATGTGTCAAAAATAGATTAAATGTATTAAATAAAATCATTTTGAGTCTATTATTTTTATGTAATTATTGTAGCTTTTTACATTGAAGGAAGCTCTCTTTACATATCAAATTCCCTCTGAAATGTAAAAAAAAGTTGAATTCCCTCCAAAAGTCATTATTCATTCGTCTTAAACGTGGATGGCGAAAAAGAAAACCGCACTTACTTTCTGTCTTGTGCATCTTTGGCTGAAAAAAGAGAGACGCCGACAATAACAACATGTCTTTTTTCTTTTAGATTTAGATTTAAATTTTTGATGATAAAAAGTTATCAGTTTTCTATTGTTCAGATCAGCAGTGTTTTCTCCTTGTGTTGGATATATAAACACATATATATCCGTATATATATATATATATATATATGTGTGTGTGTGTGTGTGTGTGTGTGTGTATATATACAGCATTTGCGATCGATCGTCCTGCTCTCGTGGTGAGGATTACAGTTTAATTACCCGCAGAGCTCTCTTAACCCTAACCCTTTCCAAAACAAACAGACCAGCTGATTTAAACTGATAAAAACACTGAATAAAACAGTTTTATGTTTAAAAAACTAAAAATAAATCAGCCTTTTTTTTCCTACGCAAAGGGATGATAACTACACTGGCCGGCGCCAAAACACGACAAAGCGGATGTCCCCATCGAGAGCCAATGTTTGGTTTATCCGAAGAAACATGGCGGTAAATATTTGCTGTGTTATTTGTTTCGGTTTAGATTGAAGACACAAACTGCTCATTCTGAGGAAACAAAAACCCTAAACACACTAAAAAATATCGATATATGTCCAGTTTCTGACAGAAGACGCCCACGTACCTGCGCTCCTCTGGAGTACGATCTGAAGATGGTGCAGAACCGTCCCTGACCAGACGTGTCCCTAAAAAAAACACACACAGACACTAAAAGGTCAGACACTTCACACACATTCACACACACTTTTCAGTTCAACATGAAGTCTTTCCAACCTTCAGAGGAAACTCGCCGAAGCATCTTCTCCACCGAAACAAACACTTATGGACTGATGTTGATTTGTCAGAGGTCGTGGTGCTGGGTACAAATATTTCATTTGTTGCAGAACCGTGATGCTTTTCTTTAACGTAACCAGGTCATTTTACCCGCAGAACTGCGGCTGTTTTCATGGCTACGAAAGACTACTGGAGGCAGGCGAGAGAAATATTTTTGAGAGGAGGAATTTTTTTTTTTTATCATGCACATCCAGAATAAATGTTGAGATTAAAATCGAAATGTTCGAGAATAATGTCCAAAAACAATGTCAAGAAAAAAGTTGAAATGTCGAGAATAATGTTGAAATACAATATCTAGTTTTTTATCAACACTGTATTTCAACATTTTTCTTGACATTTCAACTTTATTGTCGACGTGCATAATGAAAAATAAATCTTCCTCCTCTCAAAAACATTTCTCCTGCCTGGCCCTAATCCTCCTCCGTACGTGGCAGTAAAGGGAAAGTTTGGATTTTTTTTTTTTAAGGGGGTTGTAAGGGAAATCAATTGATTCTTGAGTCCAAGTGGACGTTTGTGCCAAATTTCAGGAAATTCCCTCAAGGCCATATTCAGATATTGCCTTCACAAAAATGAGACTAATGCAAGGTCACAGTGACCTTGACCTTCTACCACCAAATTCAAATCAGTTCATCGATCAGTCAAACTGAATGTTTGCATCAAAATTTCAAGAATAAAATTTCATCACTTCATCATTATATTCTATTAGATATTTGTGTGAAATTGTATCATAATGAGTGTACAAATTCTTGAGTTATGGCCAAAAAACATGTTTTGTGAGGTCACAGTGACCCTGATCGCCAAAATCTAATCAGTTCATTGTCGAGTCCAAGTGGACATTTGTGCCAAATTTAAGGAAATTCCCCTCACGCCATTCTTGAGCAACGCAAAAGCAAATGTTGAAGCATAATAATCTGAACCATCCCTTTAAGGATCCGTTCAAAACTGCGACCATTAGCACGGCATTAATGCCGTTTTGAGGTGTCATTAAGGCTGCTGAGCTGTTCGGTCATTTAAGTATGACAGAGTTTTGGCATGACTTGTTTAACTTGACGCTTGTTTTCAAGTCTTTCTTTTCATGGATAAAAAAGCACAGTTTTGTATGAAACAACACACTGAGTTTGATCTTGTTATTGTGAAATGACAGTTTTCTCAGATGCAGGAGTGGCTTTAAAAACGCTACAATCATAATAAAGTCCGTGTGTCCTCCCTCCACTGAACACGACTGGACCGTTGTTTTCGTGTCTGCAGTGAAAAACAAGCAGCAGAGCTGAATACCACAGCAGTGTTTGGGTTGGCTCGTGAGGACTCGCTGGCTGCTGGCCTGCTGCCTCTGACCGGGCCAGCTGCCGCTCTGCAAGTCAGGTGGTCCGGCGAAACCACAAAGATTCATCACGAACTGATACTGAGACGCTCCATCTGTTGTTATTCAGGACGAGAGTGAAAGACCCCAAACAGGAGTTCTGCGTGTCGCCGTGTGAGCGAAAACGTCACATCGGGTCAGGCGGGGATTTACTCAAAGTGTGTGTAGCCAGGGGAGAGACACACACACACACACACACGCCCGAGCTAAAGCGTCTCATCCGCTTAAACATCAAACAAAGTTTCAGATTAATAATTTAATATTGACTGGGCTAAAAGCAAAACCGCTCTAAAAATACCTCCGAGAGGGCCGGCGGTTTAGAGCCATGGGTGACTGAACGTGTGTGTGTGTGTGTGTTTGTGTGTGTGTGTTCAGTACATTAAGTGCACTGCAATCCCACTAACGTCCTTCTCCTTTAAGTGAACATGTGGAGGCTTTAACAGATGCATTAATGCAGCCAGTGTATGTTCTCGCTGCGTGCATTAATCCTCCTTATTTGCCTTTTCGTCACTGCAGTTGTTCATATATACAGGAAAGTTTATTAAGACGTTTTTTTCCAACACGACGAGACATTTTTCAGGTTCTTTACATTTATTTCTGATCTCAAAGTCTGATCAGATGCTGCCTTCAAGTGCAAAAAGGACTTTTCTAAAGTGTCGACGCAGCAATGATGTGTTATTATTTTATAACGGTGATACTCAACTTGCAGCTCACGAGTCAAATCTGGTCCCCAATAGGGTGCCAGGTGGAACCCCAACTATTTCCTAATTCACAATAAAAATAAAGTGATTCACACTGGGAAATGTTTTTGTACTTTTAGTACACATAAAATGCCAGCGTGCATAAAACACAGCATCAAAAGATACTGTTGATCAAAAAAAAGTGCCAGTGGAGGATCCCCCACACCCACCGACGGAGAACCCAACTGAGCTAAAAAATGTCCTAAAATCTGAGAAATGTCCTATAATAAAGAAATGTCCTAAAACCCTAGATATGTCTTAAAATCTAAGAAATGTCCTGAAATCCTAGAAATTTCCTAAATTCCTAGAAACGTCCTATAGTCCTAGAAATGTCCTGAAATTTGAGAAATGTCCCAAAATCGAAGAAATGCCCTTAAATCTGAGAAACATCCTAGGGATGTCCTGAAATCCTAGAAACATTTCTGAAATCCCCTAAAATCCGAGAAACATTTTAAACCGCGCTGCATTCTTCTGTTGCACTTGTGAGAAACCTGACCTAAAGCTCAAAGAAGCCAAAACATAGAGTTATATTTTCAAAGATATCTTTATATTTGTATATTTGGCCAGAGAGAGAAACTATCGATGTGATCGTGCACGTGGCGTGTAAAGTACCAGAGCTGCAGCTTGACTCTCCTCCCGTCCAGAAGGATGGTGGTCGTCTTATAGTCGATTCCTGAAACAAAACAAACAACAAACACATGAGTCTCCTGTTTTTAAAAAAAAAACAAAAAACAATGAATTTAAGGTTTAAATAATTAACTCAATAAAAGCAGAAAATAACATTAATGTATAATATTTTTTAAAGCTTAACTCTGAGCGATATTAAAGCGGCCCTGAAGGTTAATAATTGGCACTGAGTTGGTTTTCCAAAAGTTTTTTCTTACAGGTAATTTTTTATGAATTTTAAAGTTTTGAGCTTTAAAACAGTCTCTGTAGCGCCACCATCGGGACTTTTGGCTCCCAAACCCAGCGAGGTAAGTCAAAATTAGGACTGTAAAAATAAGAAACGAAGGACGATGGGCTGAGTTCTCCTTGAAATAGTCCAGAAATTACTGTCGCTTCATGATTCTGCTTCATAACTGAACTCAAACAAGCAGCCACAGTTTTAACGACCTCAAACACGCCAACGTTTTATTCTCTGTTTATATGATTCGTATATAAAACCTCTTACGTAACGTCTGCTGCTCAGCGGCCGGTGTTAATGCTCCTGTTACAAGGTGTGAGAGAAATCATCTGTTATCCTTTTTTCTCACTTTTAAGAGGTTTCACAGGGATTAAACCAGCAACCTCCCAGCCTCCATCCACACGTCCTCCTCTGACAGCAGATTAAGAAAATCCACCGCTGGAGGCTCCAACACGGCCCATGGATTTACTTTCAGAGTTTCAGAGATTTGTACCAGCGCCCGCCAGCTTTACACACACACACACACACACACACACACACACACACACACACACACACACACTTGATTAGCTGCTAATATCAGGCTGCTGTCACACGAGTCCCCGGCGGGAACAAAAAAGCAGCGAGCAGCTCGTCTCTTTTATAACAGTAATTATCAGGAGCTGTCTGCAAGTGACGACGCTCCAACTGTGAAGCTTCAACAATGGCTGCCAACGCACACACACATGCACGCACGCACACACACACACACACGCACGCACGCACGCACACACACGACCTCAGAGGGACCCATCAGCATGAGTTACAGTAAGAGATGCTGGCAGTCACATACAGTCACCTTCGTTTACCTGTGTGCGCTTAAACCAGCAGAACCAGTTCACCTTTAAGGTCTTTTTCTGAGCACACACGAATAATTTCATGCAAATAAATCACACTTTAATTTAAAAATTTGAATCCATTTCTCTCTATATGAGCGTATCTACACCAAATTTAACCGATCACATTTTTTTTCACAGCTGGTTGGATTACTGCCAGTTTTCTTAAAACCCATCCACCGATAAAAAAACAACAAAAAAAACGACTCAAACCTGATTTGATTTGTGATTTCCTCAAACGTCATCATAGTAACCAAATTTCATAATTCTGTCACTCACACTGTCACACAACATGGATATTGATCAGTTTTAGGGAGAGCAATTTCCAGCTTCTCGTGGCTGATGAGATACTGATGACTAATAACTTCGTTTTGTTTGTTTTTTCATCACCCGAGGGTATGAAACGCTGTGATGTGGTGAGTACAGATGAATTTAATCTGTGTATTTTCATCAAAAAATCGACATTTCAGACCAAAAGCTGGAAAATTGTATTTCCGTAAAAGAAAGTCATTTTCAAGAGAAAAATCAATTCCGTTTTAAGATTTGGGGTTTGTGTTGTGTCGCCGCTGAGAGGCTCCGAAAAGCCGCTAAATAGTGATAAAGTCGGCACGTTAGTAGTCCTCTCCTCCCGTCACCCTGGGACTTTAGATCGTCTTGTTCGTTTGTTTTTGGGCGTGAAAAATGTTGTTTTATTGCATAAAATCTGTAACAGTGTCCCCCACACTACAGTGAAAACACAGATTGACGAAAAATCTCTTCATTGGCGGGGAAAGAGTTAAAAAAAAAGACAAAGAAACAATGGGTTAAACCCTGCTGCTGACTGATACAGTGTGTGTAGGACTGGAGGAGCGAAACCATGGCAACACGGGCCAAAACAAAGCAATTTATGCTTATTATTATCGGTTCTATTTATCGGCCACAAATGTTATTATCGAAATTATCGGTATGACGTCATAAGTCTCATTATCGGGTGATAATTATCGTGCATCCCTAATATATATATATATATATATATATTATATATATGGGTCATACCTGTACATTAAATACGTGTGTGCACATATCATTCGTCAGCCAAACAAAACAAGTAAGTATACTATACTATAATAAGTAAACTGAGTGGTTTACTGTAAAATAATACATCATCATTTATTTGTTGATTATATTTTAATACTCTGAATCTGTGAAGTAACTAAAGCTGTGATATAAATGTAGTGCATTTAAAAAAGTACAATATTTGCGTCTCAAATGGAGTGGATTAGAAGTATAAACAGCAGAAAAGTACAAGTACCTCTAAATGTTACTTCAGTACAGTACTTGAGTAAATGTGGAGTGACGGAGCCTCGAGGCGCATCAGAGCGAAGAGAGGAGGAAGACAAGATGTGATATAAATGTAAGAGTTATTCTGGGAGAGAAATCCAACACACACACACACACACACACACACACACACACACACACACACCACTCCTCCTCCACCTACACACATATGTTCGGGTTATTACACACACACAACACACACACACACACACACACACTCTCCCTCTGGTATGCTGCATGATACATGAAGCATCTTGGGAAAGTGGTGTTACATAAGAGGTTGGAAACAGTGAGGTTTGTAGACGGACGTCAACACAGTGAAACAGCACAGAGCGCTGGTGTGTGTGTGTGTGTGTGTGTGTTGATGCCGATGATGCTTACAGTGTTAGCGTATTAAAGGACCATGTCAGTGTTTTAAACTAGATGATTACATCATGGCTTTTGTTGTATTTAAACAGGACTTAAGCTCGTCTTCAGGTTCACGTTTGTATTTTAGGTTTCTGTTCAAACACGTTTTCTTGGTTTACAGGTTTTGTGTACCACATTAAAGCGATTTTTAATCAGCTTTGTATCAAATCAAAGTGGGACAGGCATGTCAGCTGTTAACCGTCCACTGGTTGACCACGGCGAACACTTTCGATCAGTTCGACATGTCAGTCTGTTGGTGAATTTTGCTAATCTTTACATCACTGCACCTCAATCGGGTACGCTAGGAGCCAGCGAGCTAGTGGAGTGGCTCATTATCACTCACAACATCGCTCAACATGTGCCCACCCTCCGGTCGACCCCAAGCTCGTGTCAAGTCAACATTATTCATAAAGACCAATATCACAAATCACAACGTGCCTCAGACGACATCCTCAGGAGGAGCGACTGAGGAGGGAGGGATGGCCATAAACATGTTTTTCAGGTCACCGTGACCTTGACCTTTGACCACCAGATTCTAATCAGCTCATCACTGAGTCCAAGTGAACGTTTGTGTAAAATCGTACGAAATTCCCTGAAAAGGAGTTCTCGAGATTCTGAGTTTACACGAATGAAACAAACAAGGTCACAGTGACCTTGACCTTTGACCCAAGAAATCTAAGCACTTCATCTATGAGTCCAAGTGAACATTTGTGCCAAATCTGAAAAAAATCCCCTGAGGTGTTCATGTAATTCTGACTTTGTTGTTGCCAATTAAAAGCTGACATTTGAGAACAAGGTGAGGCAGCTAACTAAAGCTGCAGCGAGGTGAGTAATTAGAGTTTTAGCGTCGCTGTTTGTTTTTTATTTCCCTTTTCGGGGACTCTGGCTCTCTGGGGAGACGTGTTGGGACTCCTGACCCAGCCACTGACAACACGGTTTCCCCTACTTCAGGCTGTTTGGCTCAGCTGACGGAAAACCGGAGCTGTGAAGCCTCGATGTCTGCCGTTTCTGGGTCGCCCTCTTTAATGGGAGGCATGACGGGGAGATGGAGACATAGCTGTGGCCGGCGGCTGCAGTTTAGCGGTGAAAACGCGGGACGTCTGCAGGACCCACTGGATCGGGATCAACGGCCGTGGAGGCTGCAGGCGGGCGTCCCCGGCGGGGGCGTCGCTCTGCAGCCAAGTCCAGAGAGAGGAGCTGCTATTAACGGGCCGCGGTGCCAGAAACCGCACGGGGGGAAGCCTTGATTACAGAACACACCGACGCAAGCTGCCAAAAATGCACACAAACGCCCTCTTCGTTTATTTTGTGTGTTTTATGTGCTGCTGATAATCACTCGCACAAAAAGAAATGGTTGTTTACAATTAGTTTTTAACGCCTGTGAACGCCTCTTTTGTTTCGTAACATCTCTTCAAGTGTTGTGTAACTTCACAAAATCACTCCAACAAACAGCCCGAGCTTTAAAAATCCCTGAGAGTCGAGCCTCAGGGAGACTCTACGAATGTGTGTGTGTGTGTGTGTGTGTGTGTGTGTGTGGCTCAGCGGGGGTATAATGATGAGGAAAGTGGAGTTGCTGTCGGTGTTGCCAGGAGAGGCTGACTCACTCCTCTGGATGTGTGATCCCACTCATACAGATCGGGGTGACCTTGCCGGCTCGCACATGAAAAATACAGAGAAGTGACTCTTTTTATTTATGCATCAAACATTTCAGCTCGACGTTCACACATTTCAGCTCGACGTTTGGACGCTACGACGCTCACCTCACTGTGAGAACACATCGTGGTCAGGACATGATGTTCACTGACTGCGTGGCAGATGTTGGTTTTTACGTCTTTATTTCTGCAGGTATTTGGTCATAAACCAAAGTACTGGACACGTTAAAACGTTGACCTGACGATGGCATGAGATGAGAAGTCAGAAGATCACAATGTTTTTACAGTAAATCCTGAGAAGAACACGAATAAAGAACCACATTTTATCAAAATTCATCCAACAACTGAGAAGTTTCAGGCTGGATCAAAGCGTTTGACCGACCTGATACTCTGCAGGAAAGTCGAAATTTAGCACAAATTCTAATTTGCAGAAAATGACGCTTGGTTGTTGTGGTGGACGATAAAATGAATATACTCGATGATTGCAGCGTATTCCACGTGATATATGAAATGTTTTTTTGTGAACATTGTATAAATTGTATATATAAGTATAAATAAGTAGAAATGATCTTGTTGCTTTTGTGGCAACCGGCATGAGCTCCAGACCGTGACTATTAGGTAACATTTTTCAACCACGGAGCACCACTATGACTCGCAAAAAATATTAATATTTGAACTGGAGAGAGTTGGGAAGTTGCTCTTCAGACTTGGTTGTGTTCACGTGCTTTGAGGTGGTAAAGTGGGAACGACATGGAAGCTACAAGTTGCATTTTAAACGAAAATTTTTCAACGATAGCTAATGGGAGCAAAACAACAAAATTTAGCATTTTTAACCATCAATTTCTGACATTGTTTCCATTTCTGCTGCCCTGAAACGTCACGCAAACCGTCACAACTCGGGTATCATCAAAATTTCACAATTTCTCGCTCGTAATTATGATCTAAGAAGGCCGTTCATGTGCTCATAACTCCTAAATACGATACTTCAGAGGAGTACATGAATGCAGCATTAAACACCCAGCATGAGTCGGCCTCCTGTCATCCATCCAGGATCACTCTGATGTTATTCGACCTCTGCCCCCCTGACCTCTGACCTCCTCTCTGCTGACGGTTGTGTCAGCAGTCTGAAGCTCGGAGGCTTTTCGCCGTTGTCGCGCTGAAGTCGCTCCGGATGCTGCTGTCAGCTCAACGCCTGAAATATTAACAGCTGCAGCAGGACGGGTTTACTTTGATCTGAGGATCCAGTTGTCTTATCAGAGTCACAAAGTGACGCTGAGACGTAAACACAAATCTCTGCTGTCGCATCAGTACACACACCGAGTATTCCTAAAACTCTTTCACTGTAAAATGAAAACACGTCTGCAAAAACATCCCAAATTATTTTCAGATAACATAAAGGCACAAAAAAAAGATCTTTAAATCAGTTCTCCCTGCTCAGCTCTCTGTCCAAACAACAGGTTGTAAATGTTTTCCTCATTACATCATCTTAAATAAATGGGATCAGAAAAATGTACAAAGTCGCAGTCGTCGACCTCACAGTTACATCATGTGCAGAGCTGCAGAGCGTCGGCTCGTCCTGGACGCCCTCCTGCGGAGCCGGAGTGAGTCATGAGCAGCTGCCGCCAGCATTTATTAATACACCTCACACACACACACACACACACACACACACACACACAGTTGTGTTTATATTAGTTCACATTGGATTTTATCATTTTTGCACCAGTGTGGTTGAGTACTACGATAAAACGGTATTTCTGACTTTCAGAAATTGTTTTTACACGCGCACACACACACACACACACACACACACACACACACATAAAACATATAAAAACACACACATATATATATATCTATATGTTTGAAAGAAATCAACCACTTTGCTGCAGATTCAAAAGCAGCACAAGAAAACTGATTTTGATCCAAGTCTCAAAGAGTTAATGACGACCACAAACAGTTGTTCAACAGAGCCCAACTCTCTCCACCAAACCCAACAGCTACAGACAGACACAGACAGATACAGACAGACACAGACAGACACAGACAGATACAGACAGACACAGACAGATACAGACAGACACAGACAGACACAGACAGACACAGACAGATACAGACAGACACAGACAGACACAGACAGACACAGACAGATACAGACAGACACAGACAGATACAGACAGACACAGACAGACACAGACAGATACAGACAGACACAGACAGACACAGACAGATACAATCAACAGACTCTGCTGATGGAGAAGCTGCTGAGACGACGAGCACAGACGCTGCAGAAATCAACATCTGCACACATCAGACTTCACTGAACACTGTACACACACACACACACACTGTACACACTGTACACACACTGTACACACTGTACACACTGTACACACACTGTACACACACTGTACACACTGTACACACACTGTAGATGCTCTCAAACGGCGGCCCACATAAATCCTCTTTTCTCTTTCAGACCTTATGCTGAGATTCAGTTTCAGTCCATCAGACTTTGAATGGCTGTTTTTTGTCTTTATTTCACTGACAAAAACTTGCCTTTTTTCACCTTTTTAAAATGTTGGTGATATTTAAAGGAAGAAGTTTTGGAAATTTTGGGGGGCGTGTTTTTAAAGAAAAGGCATCAGGTGTTATTATACAGGTTTGTGAAACTGAATTCCATAACTTTTCCAAACTTTTGCAGTATAATACAAAACTTTTCTAGACTAATTCAATGACTTTTCCAGGATTCTCATGACCGTATGACGCCTGAATATATTAAATTTAATAATAACAGCACAATCTCTTACGGAAGTGAAGCTGTCCTTCAAAAAGTAAACACTGGAGTTGAAGTATAAAGTAGCACAAAATAGAAATCAAAGTACGAAAGTAGAAAGTACTTCAAACTTGTATTTCACATTCAACATTTTACAAGTTCCTAGCAACTTTTTTAATAAAGTCAAGTGAAAATTTAAATGGAAAAATTAATAAATAAAAACATCTCCCTGAGGTTTTACAAAGAGAAGTTCATCTCATGCTGACATTTTCTTTGCACTTTTCAATTAATTAATTATATGTGAAATCAAAAAAAATAAAATGCTGACACAGATAACAGGCAAAATGTCAAATATCGGCTGATAATCGGCCAGACTGATAATCTGTTGACCTCTTTAATAACAGCAAAAGTTGTAAAGTAACTGAAAGTATCCAATAAAAAAGCACAGCACTGGAGTCGAGGTATAAAGTGGCAGAAATTGGAAATATTCAAGTAAAAGTACCTCAAACTTGTACTCAAGTGCAGCACTGTCTTAAGTTTTGTTTTCCCCCAGTTTAGTGATTCTAAACTCCCAGTGATTAAGGAGGTATTCCAGTTAAGAGTGACTGGTTTCAGACTGGGATTCAGCGCCAAAGTGTCTCATGTTACCTCAAGAAGGAACAAACCAGTTAACATAACATTTAGTGTGTGTGTGTGTGTGCGCGCGTGCGTGCGTGCGTGCGTGCGTGTGTGTGAGGGGTTGTTCTGCATCATGAGTGCTCCCTCTGTGTCTGAGCTGTCACTTGGTTTGATCCACTGGTCTTCAGCGCTGCGTAAACCGTGCGTAAAAACAGGAAATCCGTGCGCATAAAAAAAAAGATAAAGTCCACAAACACCTAACAGGCAGGTTTAACGTAAATAAATGACCTCATCACCTCACCCATTCTGTCCCACACACCCTCCTCCTCCCCCGGCGGTCACTCACCCATGTTGTATCCGTACGGGGACTCGGTGGCTCCGTCCTGCAGGCTCGCCAGGATCTCGCCCTTCCCGACGTCGCTGTCCCCCACCAGCAGGAACTTGAGCAGAAAGTCGTACGCCCGCGCCGGGCTGCTTCTGTGGCTCATCCTCGCGGCAGATGACAGCTGCCCGGTCCCATCATGAGACTCGGCAGCATGTAGCCGAACCCTTCCGCCTCCTCAAAACACCCCGGTCCGAAAGCGAGAAAATACAGAGACGCGTAAAGTTCGCTGAAAGTCGGTCTGAAGTCGGAGTCCTTTGCGCGTGTTTACATGCACCAAACAGTCCTGTCACGCGGGTCAGGTTGTGTCCGGGAGAGCCACAAGTGTCCGCTGATCCACCGACAACAACCGCAGGACGGTTACTGCGCCCTCTGTGCCATCTGCGCGCTCCGGACGCGCTGCGCTTTTACGCACGACGGTGAAAAAATCCTCCGGTTCAGTTCGGCTCCTGCTGGACTCCGAACTGAGGAAGAGGAGCTGATGGGTCTCTGGCCTCCCTCCCTCCGCCTCCTGCTCCAGAGGAGGTGGTGGTGTCGCGGACGGAGATGGAGGAGGAGGAGGGGGGAGGAGGAGGAGGAGGAGGAGAGGGAGTCCAGCCCTGCCTGCCTCTGTCTCATTGGTCCATCCTCCGAGTTGCTAGGGCAACCTCGAGCCTAACGCTGGAGACGTCCGTCAACACACGCGAGGGGACGTCTGATTGGCTCCCCGGCGTGACGTTTAGGCTGCACGGGATGAGATGAGCGCGCCGCTTCCTGTGTGTGCCTACAAAATAAAAGCATGACAGAGCGATACATTGCCATTATCACATTTTCAAAATAATCCCAGAGTTAGATTATTTTAAACATTCAAATAAAGATCTTAAGTATTTTTGAAAAAGTAACGTTTTTAAAGGTCCAGAGCGGGACACTCAACTTGTTTTGCTTGGGGGCCACTTTTACAAAAATGACTGAAGGCCAGGGTCCCGGCCCGATAAATGTTTCCAGGATTTTAGGACATTTATCGGATTTTAGGACATTTCCAGGATTTAAGGACATTTCTAGAACTTTAGGATGTTTTAGGATTTTAGAACTTTTCAAGGATTTAAGGAAGTTTTTAGGATTTCAGGACATTTACAGGATTTTAGGACATTGCTAGGTTTTTATGACAATTGTGGCATTTTAGGATGTCTCTAGGATTTTAGGATTTGTAAGATTTTAGGATTTGTAAGATTTTAGGAAATTTCTTGGATTTTAGGAAAGTTCTCAGATTGCAGGGTGTTTCTAGGTTTTTAGAACATTTCTAGAATGTTAGGATGTTTCTTGAATTTTAGGGCATTTCTAGGATCTTAAGATAATTCTCAGATTTTAGGACATTTCGAGGATTTGGGGACATTTGTTGATTTATAGGACATTTCTAGGACTTTGGGATGTTTGGGCTGCTGGAGAACATGGCGGTGCAACATGGTGATCTCTGTAGGCGAGTACCTGCTCCCTATGTGGATATAAAAAGCTCATTTTAAGGTAACAAAAAAACAATTCTTATTTTCAGATTATTATACGCTAAAGAAAACAGATTTATTATATTTCATTTCTGACAATGCATGTCCCATAATCCTGCAAACTGGACCTCTGATTTATTTTTCAAGCTAATCTTTAACTCAAAATTAATCTTATATTCATTAGTCAAACAGTTTTAAAAAAAAAACAAACAAAAAAAAACATATTTACATATCAAAGCAGAGCATCAGATCTTCATCAGATTTCTGTTAAAGCAGCACAGAAACGTTTCTTTTCCTCTGCTGCCACCTGGTGGCCAAAACAAGGCAGATAAAGAGTTAAACCCTCAAATTGAGGGGAATAAAAACATATAAATTAAAAAGGGGAGCTGTAAAAATAAAAACAATTAAAAAGTAAAACTGAAATGTGTTTGTTTCTTCAAAACAAATTGAAGCAAACTGTGAAGTAAAGAGAAAACACGACATCAGTCATCTCATTTCTTAATTATTTGGTCAATATTATTTTGAAGTTATTTACAGACTAAATTAGTGACACACTTCAATGTGACGCTAACAGGACACATCATGAAAAGCACCAGTGAATGGGTTAAAAAATATGAATAAAATAATTCATAGACTAAAATCTAAAAGTGAGATGGCAATAAGGACAACAAAGAGAGTATTTTTATAGTCCTAATAAGACCTGCAGGGTTCGAAACATGTTTGCACTTTTAACGATTAAAGGCTTTTTAATATTTCCTTCCTTGTTATTTTTTCCCCTTTCTGGCTTTGTTGCATTTTTGTTGAGTTTGTTTTGGAGAAACAAACATAAAAGGACAAAAAATATCGTCTTGCTGTCTCATTTTCCTTCATGAAATTAGAAATCAGAGCTCATAAAACAAAAACAGAAAAAAGAAAAGAAAAAACTGACATGGATCCTAAACACTGACCTTCGTATTCGTCACATTAACAGTCTCACACCTTTTATTCGTTGTTCGGTTTAAATCGGTCAGCTCAGTGAAACCTCTGCAGAGCTCCAGATTCTGTTTTCAATCAGAATTTATTGATTTATGTTCAGTCTTTTTTACAGTTATCTGATTTATAAATAAAGTCTCACTCAGGCGTCAGAACGCACAGAAACAAAGTCTGAAGTCTCAACGTCTCTCAGCGGCACAAGAAAAAGTTACGTGTCCGAATTTCAGACGGTTTTTGTTCGTCAGTTCAGTGAAATGCAGAAAAAACTCGTCCATCGCACTTTTTCTCACAAACGTCACACCCCAAAATCTTGTTTATTTCAAATATCAGCCGATGGATTGAGAGGGATTTAAAGACTGATATTTCAAATCTGTCTCAGGTCTTTTTAGGCATCAAAAATTATCTCCAGGACTTCTCAATGTCTGGAAAGCTGAAGAATTCCAGGATTTCCAGGATGTTTTCATTCTGTACGACAGAGTTTAGGGCCACTATCAGGTAAATAAATCTGATATTTAGAGAATTAAGTTAAAATATTTGAGGGAAAATTGAAACTTACTTTTTTCAATTGCAAAATTGTGTTATTTTCACTCCATACTGCAACTTCCACGTAATATTTTCACTTGCAAAAGATACATTTTAACATCCCCAAATTTCTAATAATAAAGGTGTTTTTTAGTGAAACCTCACATTGCTCTCACCTCATTTTAAAATCTATCAGGACTTTGACTTTTCTCTGGAAAAGTATGGCACATTTTTCTTAAAATATTTCAACTTAACTCTCAAAATTAAATTAATAATTTCTTATTTCCTCAAAAGCCACTAAAACCAACAAAAGATATGTCTGACCTTTTTGTTTGATTTTAACAAAATAAATCTTGTTTTTCAGTTTTTTTGGGGGAGCTAATCCATCCCAGACTGAATCCCCTTCAGTTTCAGAGACGATGGTTTTTGGATAATTGTTTCCTTTTTTCCTGATTAAAGTGACATCTGAAAAAGATTCGGGCTGCCGGTTCAGTATTTCGCTCGGTGTGGACGATCAGTTGTAGCTGTATCCGGGCAGAGGCAGAGTCTGACCCTCTTTGGACTCGAAAGAAGGTGTAGGACAGAGTGATGGTGTCCACTCGGGCCATCCGGGTCATCGTCGAACTCCGGGTCGATGTAGAAGAAGACGGGCATGTCCACCTCCTCGTGAGGGTTCAGACGCTGCTCCTCGAAGCAGAAACACTGCAGACGGACGAACGCAGACGATGTGATTTTAATTTAAAGAAAAGAAACACGAGTATTTTCATGCTTCATTTCTATTAAAAAACAAACAAAATCATAGTGTCAAAAAACACAAGAAGAACACACTTGAAGTAAATAAAGAAAATTTAAAAAATAATAAAATAAAATAAAAACAAAATAAGGAAAAACAATCATTGTAATTATACACTATTTCTACAACAAATAATAATAATAATAATAATAATAATAATAATAATAACAATAATACGACATCAGTCTACGTGGGTCTTATATCAGATGTTTATATTGTGAAACATTATTTTCAAAGACAACGAAACATGGTATTGTCATGCTGCTTTTACATGTTTAATTTATTATTTAAAAGAATTTTTTAAAAAAGAAAAGAATAAAAATAATAATTAAAATAATAATAATAATAATAATAAATAATAATAATACAAAGAGAGGAAGACCACACCGAAACCGAAACTAAATAAATAAAATAAAATAAGCAAAATAAAAGAATATATTAAGGGCTAGAATAATTACAATTGATTTAAAAAATCAGAATTATAATAACAATAATAATACAGAGACAAAGGACAATCACACTTGTAGTAAATAATTAGATATAATAAAATGTATAAGTAAACATAATTAATAAATTTACTAATGGCAAATAATAATCAGAATTATATATAACAGTATAATATAACAGTATAAAAACCAGACTACCTGGATCTTGTTGAAGTACTGTCCGGCCTCGAAGGGCACCACGTTGTAGGTGGAGATGCCGATGATCGGTTTATTCGTGGGGTTCTTCGCTCTGTAGAAAGCTAAAGCCGTCTCACCTGGAACCACCTGTGTAACAAACGAATCGAACAAACGAATCAAAGTTCAGACAGGCGCAGATCGTTCTCACCTGCTTACAATAATTTGTGGTTTTAGATGAGTTTTCTCTTTATTGACGGAGGAGTTTTGGCGTCGAGGAGAGGACGCAGGTCTTACGTAGATCTCCGTCTGCTGCGGTCTGAAGTTCCACTGCATGCTGGCGTGAGTGTCTGCGTTGAAGGTGATCTTGAGGACGCGCTCCTTCACCGGCTTCATCGTCTCCACCTGATCCACGTCGTGTCCGGCCACCGCCGTGCCGCCGAGCCCCGACGCCTGACAAAAAACAAGGTCGCCAAAATTTGTTTTCTATAAAAACTGCCAAAACATTTAAAGAAAAAAGAATTTAAAAAAAAGGTTTTCTAAAAAAAAATCACAAAAAGGCAATAACATAGCCAAAACATTTCAATAAAAAAAAGGAAAAAAGAAAAATCGGCAATAATTTTAAAAAAAAAAAAAGACAAAGAAAAAAATCACAATTTATTCTAAAGAAAAAATGGGTCTGCAGGATTGGAAGGCATGTTTTTCTTTAAAAATTTAAAAAAACCTAAAAGTACTTCAAGTGTTAAAAAAGTATCTGACATGTCTCGTGATCAGACATGAAGGGAGAGACGGACGCCGGGGAGAAAATTTAGAAAACTTGTTGATGAAAATATGAATGCATTTTGAAGCTACGTTACATCATCAGTTACCGAAAATAAATTCAACTTATTTACTTACTTATTTTTTATTCATACAATTTCATTTATTACACACAACACATTTCCATAATTTTTCCCAAAACTCTGAGTGATTATTACTGATCCCATGACTTTTCCAGGTCTGGAAGATGTGATTGTGAAATTCCATGACTTTTCCAGGTCTGGAAGATGTGATTGTGAAATTCCATGACTTTTCCAGGTTTCTGAGGGAACTGGAACAGGAAGTGAATGCTCACCTGGCAGTAGAGTCTGTAGAGCGGCACGGCAGCGTACGACAGGCCGATCATGCCCACCCCGGCGGCGGCGATGTACGTCAGCACCGTCTTGTTCCTGGTCCTCCACTCCTCCTCCTGGCTCCTGGACTTCCTGCCCCGGCTCTTGGCGCCTCGGCTCTGCGTGTGGAGGCGCGGCGGGAGCCTCCTCCGCAGGAGGTGCTCAGCCTGAGAGGGCAGCAGCGACCTGGAGGCGTCGCACCGGAGCGTCCGCACACATCGAGTTAACGAAAGCGGAGCGGCCTGAGGACAGCAGAGGGGACGGACGCAGCAGGAGCGCGAGCAGCATGGCGGGTACCTGCGGTCAGCAGGAGGGACGCTCACTGACGGAGGACAAACACCAGCAGAGGAAAACTTCACCTCTCACACAAAAGAAACAGAAAATATCCACAAAGTCTGGAGGATGTGACTGAGAAAAAATATACATACATATATTATATATATATATATATTACGAGTTGTTGTAATAACTGCTGTGTATTTGTCCTATTGTCCTGCTCTGTCTATTTTTTGTTAATTTATGTTTTTTTCTTTTTAAGAAGAGGTCAGTTCATTAAAAAAAAGAAGATGGGAATGCACTTTAACTCTGAACAGCTGATATATCCAAAAGTTTGTGTTTCTGTTGTTTCACTCTCAATCAAGCATTAATAATTTGGTCAATATAAAAATTGACAACCTCACCTGAAAAAAAAAAATATATATATATATATCATTTATATAACCAGGTAAACTCACTGAGATTCAAAAACTCTTTTCCTCTTTTTAAATGATTTTTTATAATAATAATATTATATCCAATTCATTCATTTTCTGTCATTCAATCAGTTATCTAACTTCTACAGCTCTACATTTCAGACTTACTGTCTGTGTTAAAAAGAATTAAAACTATTATCCAATCACAAAGTAGCATTTTAATGCTGCCTCGCTACAAACCAAACTCCTTTAAAAAAATGTTAAATTTTAATGTCAAACGTTTACAAACATACGTGACACGCCTGTTTCTATATGAGTTTGTACTTTTCTCGCCTTTATAAGAGCCAATCTTAAATTCGGCATTTGTTTCTCTCGAAGCAGCAACATGCTGTAAACGGACTGAGCCTGAAACGTGGATTAACTTCTCTGTAGTGATCAGTGCAAAGTGACTGAGATTATTTACTGAAACAGACATTTTAATCATATTTTGGTAGATCAAAGAATGCCGAATACACCACAGGACACTGTCGATTATTATAATTTCTCTATTTATTTTGTACTATCTATGTCCATTTATGAAACTGCATCAAAGTCTTAAATTATCATATTTTTAAAAGATGCTCGCGAGCTAGATAAACAAGGCATTTAAGCAAAGCTATAAAACAGTTATCGGGTAAAAAACGACTTTAAAGTTTGTGTTTAGCTTCGTGGATATTTAATGAGCACGTTGTTTATGTGATATTTTTTTATTTTATGTTCATTTTTGTGATTTAAAAAACGAGCTAAGAGCAGCTGAGACATCTGACCTGCAGGAGTCACCGGTGTGCTAACTGAGCTAAGCTAACATGCTAACTGAGCGACTAACTTCATAATAAAACACGGTTTTTAAAATGAATATAAATAATAATAATTAAAAAATAACACGATGTTACCTTTGAAGAAGAAAAACTCCACTGTCATTCACGGCTGGACAGAGACACACGCAAGAAGAGGAGAGACATTACCAAACATGTTTGACGGAAACATACATAACACCTGTGCAGCACAGAATTAGCTCCCCTCATACACGCAGGGACAAAGGTTCCGCACTGACTGACTGCCCGTGGATGCAGGGAAGTGAAATATATTACAATAGAATAAAATAGAATAGAATAGAATAGAATAGAATAGAATAGAATAGAATAGGATGACATAAAAATTTTTTTTTACTATGTTTCTGGAAGAAAAAAAACGCACCTTTTTTCAATATATACATGCTAGGTAGATTTTTTAAATTATTTTATTTATCATCACAGCCTGGGATATGTCACTGATTAGAAGCAACATTGATTTTTATATATTTATTATTTTTGTGCAGTGTCAAATGCTCACACAATATGGGTTTGCTTTGAACAGTTTTTCCATCGAGGGAGAACGTTACCACTGACTTTAATGACATTAAATAAAATTACTCCTGAAACACATCTAACCTGAGGACACACCCTCAATTCCTGTTTGTCCTGCAGGTTTGGCTGCAGATTAAACACTATTACGTGTGTGTGTTTCTTTGTCCTTCATTATTTATAATTATAAATAATTATAAATTATAAATTAATTATAAATACCAAATATTCATTAAGTTTCAGAATTTTAACTCTTTAAATGCCGGGTTTTGCCATGATTCCACTGTTTTTAGATGAAAGAAATAATTATTTTCAATATGCTACATGCTAATTTTTTAAAATTTTTTTATTTCTGATAATCACAGCTTGGGATATGCCAAATAATAATATAACATCATAATAAATTAATAGCATTTATTTTCTCCATATGGCAAGTATGCTAAAAAATAAAATAAAATAAAAACGTAATAAAAAACAAACACACACACAAACTAATTATTCATTTATTTATTTATTTATTTTGATAATTGTGGCTGTGTTCATGCGTATGTCCTAAATGTAGTCCAGATTGTGTATTTGAGTGTAATCAGTGAATTTGCAGCTCAGCTCCTACAATAAGTCTAAAATACACTGTGGAAACTAAATAGTTACATTCAGACTGTTCAGGTCCAAAAATGCTCCATTGAAACCCATTCAAACTGACATTTTTGATCCCACAGCCATCAGAGCAGAAAAACAGGACTTGTATTATTTCTGGGTGTCATTCTGGCTTTTGACTCTGAATTTGTCATTTTGACTATTTTCCACCTGATGAGGTCATTTTGACCATATTTGGCATATGGAGGAAATACATGCTATTTCCACTAGGTGACCTGTCACAGTCAATGTAGCTGCTGATCACTGACATATCCCAGACTGTCAGCAGCTACACTCACACACTGACATATCCCAGACTGTCAGCAGCTACACTCACACACTGACATATCCCAGACTGTCAGCAGCTACACTCACACACTGACATATCCCAGACTGTCGGCAGCTACACTCACACACTGACATATCCCAGACTGTCAGCAGCTACACTCACACACTGACAGATCCCAGACTGAGATTATTTAAAGAAGTCTACTTTGCATGTATATATTGAAAATAATTCATTCATTCATCTTTTTTGCCATCTACAAACATAGTGGTATCATGACAAAAACCTGGCATTTAAAGGGTTAAAATTCTGAAAATTACTGAATATTTGATATGTATGATGAGGACTGATGTGGTTAAAAACCTAATTAAATGAAAGTAGAACACAATGTTCATGTTAATATACTTTAAAGCTTAATTTTGATAAGTGCGTTTTGTGCACAGAGCGATACCATAATGTATAATATTAAAGCGGGCCCTAAAGGGTTAAATATGAACAAATAAAAAAAAACTCTCCAAAAATGCAGTTGATGCTCTTTATTTATTATTGATGATAGCCTTCGTTGTCACACTTAAATCGTGATTTAAGCATGCAGAAATCTCTGATAAAGAGACTCCTGGGGCTAATCTCTGTGGCTGCAGAAGAGCCTGTTGGCCTGCGCATTCTGGGTGCCGATGATGCTCTGCGGGTCCGTCTCGTCCCCCTTCTCCAGGTGAACATGGGAGGTGATGCCGGGGTAAACGCTCTGCATGGGCAGCATGGTGCCGATTTGCTCTCCCTTTCGCACAGTCCCCGAGGTCTTCACTGGATGCATGTACCAAAGCTTAAAGGACACTCCTGAAACACAAACAACCAATTAATATAAAGTCATAGAAATGTCCTAAAATCAAAACACTGTCCTAAAATCAGTGAAATGTCCCAGGAAGGTCCTAAATCCTGGAAATGTCCATAAATCCTAGAAATGCCCTTAATTCCTGAAAAATGTCCTAAGACCTCCCGAGTCCTTGAAATGTCCTACAATCCTGATATCTGAGGATTGTCCTGAAATCAGTGAAATGTCCTAAAATCCTAAAAAAAAAATGTCCTAAAATCCAATGAACGTGCTTGGAAGGTCCTAAATTCTGGATATTTCCTAAAATCAGAGAAATGCCCTTAAACTTATTTGTTCCAGTTTTGAATTTTTAATAAAGAGAACTATAATAGTTTCCTTGACATTTCCTCCCTTTTTTCAGATCATTTCCTTGTCATCTGTTACTTTTTTTTACTTTTTAAAAAAATTTTTTTACAGTTTGCAGGACATTTTTTCGCCAAGTTGCTTTTTCCTGTGTTTCTGAAAGCAAACCAGTCCTCTCAGGTTTTAGAGGTTTAAATGCCAGTGAAAAGCATCTGAATGCAGCACAAGATGATGACGATCCAGGTTCTAAAGGGTTAATTTATCATCTATCGTTAATTTGGTATTTGTTAATTTTATTGTTTTTTTACAGTTGATTTCCCTTTTTTTGTGTATGTGTGATGAAACCTGGCAGATCGTTGGCTGTAAAGGCGATGCCGTTGTCGATGGCCGAGTTGGTGCCGTACGGCCGGGACTGACGTGTGATGGTCATGTCCATCGGAGCGTAGACCTTCGAACCATCCGGACATTCAATGTCAAGCCCTTTGTGGGTTTTTGCTCCCTCTGAACAAAAAAAAAGGTTTTGACTTCACGCACAAAATTACCATTTACAGATCAATGAGTCATGTTCCCTTGACTTTTTGAAGAAAACATCCCCCAAAGTGTAACATTTCAGTTTGTGTCGCCCCCTGCTGTCCGTCTGCAGTATAGGACATAAAGCCCGCCCCTCAATATTAGTGAATGGGATAAACTAAAACCTCAAAGTACACGTCAAATTAATGTTTCCAAGAGATGATTTCTGTCACTAAAGGTAGTTCTCATCATCCTGATGTTTGTTTTTATGATAAATTTAGTTTTAATGAGTTATTAAATTATACAAAAGGGGGCTTTTCTGCTGTGACTGACAGCTGTGACAGCCAATCTGTGCGCTTACATTCAATAGAGCTGCTCACGATTGGTCGGACGGGTGTTTTGTTGGGAACCAAATATGAAAAAAAATGTGCTAGAGTAAGAGTAAAACTATTCTTCAAAACAATTTATTTTAAAAAAAATATTGTAATCAGTTCAGATATTTGATCAACCAAAGACACACACAGTAAATTAAGTGTTTGAATGCCTCTTTTTTTGTTTTGAAATTTTATCTTTATATTTTTTTAACCATTAAAAACCAAAGAGAACGACTGATGAATAACCCATCAGAAAACTAGCCTACCGACTGGAACCGAATGCTCCACTTCCGTGTCTGTCCCTTCCTCTGACCCGGTTGATGGGATTGCTGCAGCATAGCGGGCCGAACTCGTAACTGGCACCGCACAAAATTACAGCTGGAACAGAAGAAGAAGAAAAAAGTTCACAGTGAGTCACAGAAATAATGACCATATGTAATGTTTGAAGTATTTCACTATTGTTATTTAACCCTGAGGGGCTTTAATATTACAAACGCTGCTCTGCACGCAACATGTTTCAGAATCAAGCTTTAAAAAAAATTAGACATTAATATGATTTTCAGCTTTCTTTGAGTTTATTTTTGTAACCATCATCAGTCCTACACATAAATATCAAATATTAATTTATTTTTCAGAATTTTAACCCTTTACATGCCTGGGTTTTTTGTCATGATGCCGTTATGTTCTTAGATGAAACAAGAAAAGACCCCAAAAATTAGCAAGAAATTTGAAAAGCGCTAAAATAAATCAAAACAATAAATATGAATCATAATATAACGATGGTGGGGGTTATAGAGCTCTCGTGGGGTTTTTGGGCAATTCTTGTATCTACAGGCCTCCTGTTAGCTTATAACTACTCTCACTCGCTTGGATGATAGACCAAGTGATTGTCTATCAGGGTCGATGTTGTCAGAGTCCACTGATTTCATTAGGAGTGGGCGCGAGGATTTGTGTATATGGTACATGATCAAGTTATGATATATATATTCTGTGTGAGGAGATGTGCAGGTTATGTATAGTGGTTGCAGAGAACAGACAGCGATACCTGTTGGTTTATTAGAGTGTATTATTCTGTGCCGCTCCTAACTATAGTGTACAATGGGGTGCGAGCGACTAGTGTGCCCGAGAATCCTGGCCGCCGTATGCGAGCTTCTGCGTGGTAGTTTAAAGGGCGAGTAAAATCTAGAGAGGCTTCGCTCCATCGCGCGTTGCGAGCATCATATCTCGCCAGTTAACAAGAGACAAGTGCTTCTCGTGAGAGATACTATATATGGGTTTATATTCAAAGTCAATCGGATATAGATTGAGTGTTATAGTCCAACATGTGATGTGTATCCTCTCGCACGCAGTCAGAGCAGCGAAGATGTCGAGGTTTTTTTTATGAGTATATAGAGATGACCGGTGCTCTCTGAGGTGTTATAGGCGTAGGCGGCGTTCCACCGAGACGAATCACATCGCTGTTACACTTAGAGATATACGATCGAAGTAGCGAAGATGAGCCAACTCTCATGAAGGAGAGCACGGGTCTATGACACGGTGGAGTGGAGACTAGAGTTATGATATCTAGACGTGTCTACGATACTCTATCTAGGCGGTGGAGGTCAGGACATAACTGTGATTGCTCATGGTTGGCAGATATGATGGAGCAGACGAGATAGCCCGAGCGTAGCGAGAGGTTGGCGCTCGATGTCAGGTATGACGAGCCGAGCGCTCGCTGCTTTATTTTGTATCCTCTTATACTTCAGTTGCGACAGGTCTTTTGTTCTCGACATTATATGTGTCTCGAAGTATTGGAGCTGATTATGCATGGTTGGTGATAGATATTGATGGAATTTATATATGCGCTTAGATCTAAGGGAAGATTCATGCCCTGCGACCCAGGAACGACAGAATCTGTAGTGAGGAGTCTCGTTTAGCAGAGTTTGATTCTATATTTCGAGATATGTAGTAAAGCCTGTAGTCTATCTAGTTCGAGTGCGAATCGTGGTGTGCGCTAGCATTAATGATCTCAGCGCGGGGTTTGCGACGAATATCATTTGAGCCCAGAGGAGAGCGCAGAGAGCCGATGTCAGGATAATTTATATATTATGTGTCGCGTGCCAGCGTACACAGAGGTGTGAGGATCTCAATAGTGCCGAGCGTACGCGAATAGTTTCCTAATGTATCAATCTCACATGACGCGATTGGGGGGGGGGGGAGGGGGGGGGGGGGGGGGGGGGGGGGGGGGGGGACGCGGATGGTGTATGGGGAAATATGATATAAAGTGGGGGGGTGGGGGGGGTTGACTTTTGTCTGTTTTTGTTTTTGTTTTTTGTTTTTTTTTTTTCCGTTTTGTTGTATCGTAGAGGGGGGGGGGGGGGGGGGGGGGGGGGGGGGTTGTGTTATTCTAAAGGTGTGCACTGGGTTGTATGGTGTCGTGGGGGGGGGGTGGAGTGGGGTTTGTTGTTTTGTGTGTTTTTTTTTCCTTTTTTGAATGTGGGGGGGGGGGGGGTGGGGGGGGGGGGGGGGGTAGTGCATGGGGGGGGGCACCCCCCTGGGGGGGGGGGGGGGGGGGGGGCACAAACAAGGAGGGGGGGGGGGGGGGGGGGGGGGGGGGGGGGGGGGGGATATCTATAGGGCCGTGGGGGGGGGGGGGGGGGTGTAATGTGGGTGGATGCTATTACGGGGCGGGGGAGCGTAGGGGGGGGGGGGGGGGGGGGGGGGGGGGGGGGGGGGGGGGGGGGTGGGGGGGGCCGGGGTGCACTGGGGGGGGGGGGGGGTCTAGGGGGGGGGGGGGGGGGGGGGGGGGGGGGGGGGTGGGGGGGGGGGGGGGTAATCGGGGGGGGGGGTGGGGGGGGGGGGGGGGGGGGGGGGGGGGGGGGGGGGGGGGGGCGGGGGGGGGGGGGGGGGGGGGGGGGGGGGGGGGTGCGGGGGGGGGTGGGGGGGGGGGGGGTCTTGAGCTATGGGGGGGGGGGGGGGGGGGGGAGGGGGGGGGGGGGGAATCTTAGGGGGGGGGGGGGGGGGGGGGGGGGGGGGGGGGGGGGGGGGACCATCATGACGGGGGGGGGAGGGGGGTGGGGGGGGGGGGGGGGGGGGGGGGGGGGGGGGGGGGGGGGGGGGGGGGGGGGTAGCACATTTCAGGGGGGGGG